>NC_092198.1:1147500-1287500 GCF_043641665.1 Enoplosus armatus | reverse complement strand
CAACAATCAGTCCGTCAGGTGCAGGACGGGGACGCTGATAAATAAAGCTTTTATCATGTTGCTGCACTGAAGCCCAACTTTTCCATCTGGATGCTGATTGGCCAACATGTTTACTCCTCTTTCAGCTTCCTGAGAGAAAGTTTCTAGACGTTGGCACCGATCGATAACTCAAAGAAATGAACAAACTGTGCTCATTGAGACTGAACGTAAAGCAGTGTGCAGAACACACACACATTCAGATGTACATGTCGACGTGGGGAAAAGTGAGTGTGAGCAGTGATTTACACTAACAACTTACTCAATATATAATATCTCTTAATGCGCAACTCTCCCCAGACACCCATCGCTCATTGTGTGTGTGTGTGTGTGTGTGTGTGTGTGTGTGTGTGTGTGTGTGCGCTCCAGTATTAATACGGGCCTAATGGAGCCCAATGGGAGCTGCAGTGTTCCCTCTGAAAATGATTTAATTACATTTGCAAAGTGGATGAGTCTGGAGGGAGTGTTTGCTGCGTCAGGGCTTTGGCACACACACTCACACACACACACACACACTCACACACACACACACACACACACACACACTCACACACACACACACACACACACACACACACACACACACACAAACACCACTCTGTCAGGACCAGGAAGAGAAACAGTCTTTCAATTAGTCTGATTGGCCGCTGCTGCCTGAAGTCTGGAGGCAGTGTTTTATTGGCTCTCTCTTTCTCTCCACTTCTCATCTCTCTCAGTTTCTTCTTTCTGTTTCAGTTTTATTTTTCTTTATCTCATTCTCTAGATTGCGGCCTTTTTTTTTTTTCATCCCATCCTCATTACCTCTTTTAAACTCTTTCTCTCGCTATCCTTCTCTTCGTCTTTCTCATCTTCCTCCCTTCTTTTCTGCATTAAATCCTACTCAGAACTGTATAATATGATTTGTGATCATGTAAAGTGACATGTTTGCTTTTATAAAGGGAGGCGTAAGCAGGTGTATGTTACAGTCAGCTGCTTTATTGGTCTAATATTTTTCTACTTTTTCTTTATATGAAAATAACACTCAACATTGAAGTGCACTGCGTGTTCATCACACCAAAATATTTAAAGTATTGAACATGATTACCAGTTGTGGCAGTTTTTTTCCTCTCAGTAGCATGAATGTACTCAGCTAATTTCAGTCCAGTCTGTGAATTAGATTATGAGAGCTCTTTTGTGTAAATTCCCTTGAGGTTTGGCAGTTTTGGCTTAAGGATGGTTTCCATAAAAGACGTCTAGAATGAGAGGCTGTCATCCTCTGGGAGAGTGGATTATATTCTGCTCATTAGTGGAAGTCTTGTTTTAATCATGGAGTCGGAGGAAAAGTCAGGGGGTCGATATTGAAAAAAGGGTTAGGATTCATCTCTTGGGCACCAAGAATATCAACTGTAAATTTAATGGAAACAGTTTTCAAGATACTTTGTCACGGATAAACTTTTTAGTCAACTGAAAAATTGGACCCGCCCGTGACTTTAGATGAAAGACTATCGACAGGCCTGATCCTCTGGGGACCAAGAATATCAACAGCTACTTTATGAAACCTTTTGCGCTCAAAGAGTCGACATTTTACTTCAACATTATTGTGATATTTAGTGTTTGATCTTGTGGAAAGCTGTTAGTGAAATAGAAATAAAATATCTGTGTGTGTGTGTGTGTGTGTGTGTGTGTGTGTGTGTGTGTGTGTGTAGGTTCTGGGATTACAGTAGGAACCAGCCTCTTCTGGACACTGTGGAACATCACTCAGAGTTTGTCTGTGGACTAGACTTCAACCTGCATATCCCCAACCAGGTAACACACACACACACACACACACACACACACACACACACACACACACCTGTCCTGGTAGTTTTGTTTAAATGTGCTGCTCTTTGTTTTTTATTTGACTTTATCAGTATGACTATAATTTGAGAAATCAGCTGACCTTGAAGTTGCGAGGACATTGTAGAGACGTGGCTTATCTTAATCCTGTGATGTTGGAGCTCCTGGCGCGGTTTCCAGCAGCAAAGTGGTTTCAGGTGGGGTGGTCCTTCCTGTGGAGGATCCAGGGATCTATTAAGAGACCTGCATATGGTGCGGCAAGTCAGCCTTGCAGCCATTTTGTCCCAGTGGGGACAACTGCTGTATAGACCACCATCATAAAAGAGACGTCTGTAAAACAAAAGGCTCCATGACGGCTTCTATTAATTGATTCATTTATGTTATTTCACCGCCCGCTGTAGCTCTATGTGCCCACAGTGAAACTGGGGGTCTTGGTCCATCATCAGCTATATGTAGAATACGCTTCACTGAACGTGTCAGAAAAATAATATTAGACTTTGAACATGAAAAACATGGCTGTCCTTGAGACTGCTGCCACTGCAACCATGGACATGGATAGGCCATGAACAATGGACCAACATTTTAAAAATCCCCCAATCCTTTTTGTTTTTGTCTTAGCTGCAAGTTGTTGAGGTCACAGAAAATGAAATATCATCTGGATTAATTCTTCATATTATCTTCTCATCCAAGCGACTGTAAAGTTGTAGAGAGTGTGTGTGTGGGTAACCATGTCTGCGTCCACGTCCGGTTTCCTCTGTGTTCGTTTGCTGTGGTCGTTGAAATGGGGCCATCCATCACTCGAGGTGAACCCACACACAGCAACACAGGGCTGTCAGGCAGCTGTGTGCTCCAGTGTGTCGGGGGAAAGGAGCAGTGAATTGAAAAGGCCACTCATGTCTAATTCAATTTTCAGCTAATTTGGACAGGCGGTGTCCCTCTCACACCGTATGCCCCCCCCCAGAGAAGAAAGTCCAAAGCCAAGTGGTGAAAATGCCATCAGAGTTCAGCTTTATGTCACCAGATAAACGCGGGGGAAATGGTGACAAAAAGCATCCTGGGATCCACATTGTGATTGGCCCCAACTTCTCTATGAAAGAGTGAACTGAGGTTATTGCTCGTTCGTTACTGCGTCATTTTAAAACTCCTGTACTCAAAGCGGTTCAAGGGAGGTTTAGCTTCGTTAGCTATACTTTAAAACAGCCCTTAAAATGCCTCGAGCGTTTTTAATGTCATGTATTTCTTTCTGACCGGAACAAGAGTGGCTTTGCACGTTTTAGCCCATTAACTAAATGGTGCATACATCACGGCTGACCATTTTCAGAAGTGTACCATTAGTTTTGAGATTGATTTCCTACCTTCAGGCTCGCCATCGGATTCAGTTCATTTCAGTAAGACTTTGAAAATCAACCTGCAGAGGTTTGAAAAGCTCTTCCATGAGACTCCAACTCCCAAGATGTGACTCGACAGCCAAACAAGAACTGTTTTAATGGAAGAAATTCATTATTTAGATCAGGAGGTCAACATTAAAAACCATTAGGAGTCATCCGCTTTAGAATATCCAGAGCGAGTTTAATGGAAAAGCTGGAATTTGTTTTTGAGGCAGTTCGTCAAAGTGTTGGTCAAAGAGAATGTTTTTCTTCTTTTTTTGCCAGATGTTGGTCTGTGGACCCAGGTATGCGATGGACTCATCATCTTAATCTAATCTGATCTAAAATCTGTGGTAGACTTTATAGTTCAGTGGTTCCCTCACTGGAGACAGGAACCTCCAAGAGGCTGCAAGGTAAATCTGAGCGGTTGTGAGATGATTAACAACATAGTGGAGAAAAGAACATGCGCGACACAGATCGTTTATTTTTCCTCTTCACGGCTGTAAAAACCACCGAAACAATCAGAAGAGACGATCGCTGCTCACGACATCACTTTGCTTTAAATGGTTAACAGCTGAAAAGATCGGGAATCACTGTCAAAGTCGATGAGCTGAAACTATCACTGTTAAATAATATCACCGGTATGATCCTTTCAATTTCAGTCCAGGGCTTTAGTGAGAATACCTTTTCCGGGGCGCAGTCTGACAAAGACCGCTTTGTAGATTACAGTTGAAATTACTGCAGTTTGTCGTCGAGATGTTCAAACCAAGTCTGGAAGTCTGGAACTGTCCGTGGTGCTGAAGCTGCTCTCCTCCGGTTATATTCTGTACTTTTCTTATTATCAACAAAACCCCCGAACAGACCAAAACCAGCAGTGAATGTATCTACTAACAAGTATTGTGTGTGTACCCCAGCCTGATCAGATATCTTCTTCTTCTTCTTCTTACACACTGTAGTTTATCTGGACTCAGTCACACACACACTCACTAGAGCTCCACATGTGGATTCATCTGCCACTGGAAACAAATGCATTAATGAGACTTTTTAAAAACACTGACACTGACACTATATATCTGTGTTAAGAAAAAGCAGCATTACAGGAGCCATGAAAAGATATAAATAGGGACTAGAACCAGACTCTCTGCCTCGTCTTTACACTTTCGTTATCAACTGTTGTCACTTGGAACCAGAAAAAGCTCGCTGGAAAATCAGAGTGAGTACACAAACAATGACGAGGTGGAAGTGCGTACGTGATAACGCCTCACAAGCCGGAGCCCACAGCGTCACGCTAAACAGTGTGTTTCCCACAGCAACCAATCACAGAGGGCGAGCTGTCCCGACTCAATGTGACACGGCGCTCGAGCCGCGAGTGTGTGTTTGTGTCTATAACAGAGATGCAGTAATGAGCTGCATTGTTCTTGTCAGTGTTGGAGAATGTGTGTGTGTGTGTGTGTGTGTGTGTGTGTGTGTGTGTGTGTGTGTGTGTGTGTGGGAGGAGGCAACAACAGTAATGAGCTGTATTGTTCGTGTATGTTGTTATCAGACATGTCATTACAGAGAAGCAGGCTATAACACACACACACACTTACACAAATAGCTGTGACAGTGTTAAGGACACTGCTCTCTGTCTCGACCCCCCCCCCCCCCCCCCTCCATCTCGTCTCTTCTTCCTGGTTGAGTTTTTCCACCTCTGTATTTTTTAGTCTACATCGTGTCATCTTCTCTTTGTGAATCCCATCAACCAGCAGTGAAGGAGGCTTGAAAAATGTCACAAGATATAACGAATTCCCAGAGATATTGGAACAATACAAATCATTTTGATATAATAATTCATGGTTTAAATTGTCATATTATTGATTTAATAAATTATATTTTTGCCTTATTATTCACATGAAAGGAAAATGAAAAATATATATTTAGACAGATAATCGCCGTGTGACGGTCGAACACAAGCAAATGAAAAAGCGGCTGTGTGTGTGTGTGTGTGTGTGTGTGTGTGTGTGTGTGTGTGTGTGTGTGTGTGTGTGTGTGTGTGTGTGTGTGTGTGTGTGTGTGTGTGTGACACTGACAGCTGTGATCTACCCGTTCCTTCCTCATCACTGTGATTGGCTGAGTCAGCTCTTTGTTGTCCATGGAGACCACCGACCGTCTCTGTGGGTGGTTACGTGTGTGTGTGTGTGTGTGTGTGTGTGTGTGTGTGTGTGTGTGTGTGTGTCTTTTCATCCTCTTGACTGTAAAAGCTTCTGCACACCTTTTGTTGCTTGTAGACAGGTTTGTGTGCTGGAGAAATCCTCCGCTGACTACAGGAGGGGAGAAGGATTTTAAGAAACGTTTGTCAGGTTAAATGGACCAAAACAGCGTTTTCTAATAAAGGCTCCAGTCATAAAATGACCTCACAAGGATAGAGAGAAAGAAAAGGTCATGAGGTGCTGTTGCTGTAATACTCTACGCGAGTGTTAGAGGTTGTAATCAAAGTTAATTCAGATCATCTAAAGCAGTTTAACTGGAGGTCAAACTGAAAGTGAACGCGTCTGAAATGAGTCCTGGTGCACAACCAGAGTACCAATCCAAAGTTATCTTTCCCCACATTCAAAACCTGCAGGCCATCATCTTCTTCATGTGAGGTAACGTGAGTTTAACTGACAGCAGAAACACTGAGTTTATAAAGACATCAACATGGGCCCTAGTTAGATCAGAGCAGCCTCCAAGCTGTGATAAATGTTCACGACGGACAGTCCGGGTGATCATTTTACCATCGTTCACTCGTGTTCTTCTCCAACATGGCCGCCAGAGGACATGGAGGGCCACAGTGCGAGTAGCGGCAGCCGGCGTACGAACATGGAAATACAACATCGCAGCCGGTGGTGAGCGTCAGGCTGCACTAAGCTGAGACGCAGTGGAGCATTTTCAGTTAGCGTTTAGCGTTAGCGCTTTGTTGTAAGAACTCACAATGAACTCACACATCATTTCCATAAACATGGCTGCCGCGTCCAGTAATCCTGACATCAGGCTAATCTGCTGGAAACTCAACGACGCCACATTATCCACGGTGAGAGATGAAGCTCCTCTCCTCCTCCTCTTCTTCTGGCACTACTCGTCTTCTCTGGTCTTTCCTTCCTTCTTCTTTGCTTCTTTCTGTTCTTCCTCTCCTCACATTCGACTTTTCATCTGTTCTTCTCTCTGATATCGATGCTAACTCGCTCCTGTCCTCCCTCTCTCCTGATATCACTCTCGTCCTCTGTCTGTCTGTCTGTCTGTCTCTCTCTCTCTCTCTCTCTGCCTCTCCCTGTCTCTCTCTCTCTCTGTCTGTCTGTCTGTCTCTGTCTCTCTCTCCCTCACTGGTGTGGTCTCTGGTCTGATCCAGGAGCAGCCACATGTGTCTGATGGATCACCCTCCTTATGGCACTGCAGGCCAAACCACACACACAGATCAGGCATCAGTGTGTGTGTGTGTGTGTGTGTGTGAGTGTGTGTGAGTGTGTGTGAGTGTGTGTGTGTGTGTGTGTGTGTGTGTGTGTGTGTGATAGGAGGAGGTGATAGATCATAAAGGAACACAGCATGACACCTGATCACAGGTCTGTTGCTTGGTCATTTTTTGTCCGCCTCAGTTTGTACAGTGATACGCGGTGATGCTATCTGTGGTACTACACTGTCAGTGTAGTATATGTTATTTGTGGTACAAATACTGTCGCGTGACGTCCTTTTACATGGAGCGTGATATTCAGCGTGTTAAATGTATTTGCTGGCCATTTAAAGGGTACGTCTGATGCTATTCTATATTTATCTTTCTGTCAACAAATCTCATAAAAAGATCAGAACCAACAGTGTGTGAGTCTCTCAGCACGCTCGGACTTCCCTCCTCTACAGTCTGACACTTTACAACAAGAAAACAACTGGCAGATTAATCCATAATGAAAATGATCGTTCATGTGGTACTATACATCAGTTGTGAGTTTGGATTTTCAAAACAAAAGCCTTGAAATACTTGTGTGTTTTAAGTTGTTTCTGCTGCCAACCTGAGCAGTCACAGTGTCACTGAGCTGTCACTCAAAGCACTGTTGCCATGACAATTCAACAGCGATAACAAGTGCATTGTACTTTATGACCGCTGTGCGCCTGTACGTATCTGCCACAAGCGTATTAGTGTGTTAATTATTGTGTCTTCATTCATCTTTTTCTCATTATTTGAATTAAAACAAGACATTAAATATTAGTCACTTTGAACTTTGTCTTTTATATTCCATTCATTTCTCTCTCTCTCGCTCTCTCTCTCTTTGTGCTTTGCTGCAGTCTTGGCCGCTGTGTGTGCCTTTCCATTACGGACGGCTGTTAAAGTTAATTAAAGGAGGGCATTCCTCTTCTCAAAGGCTGACTCACTGCACGACTAACTTTGCTTACTCATGCCCTGAAAGGCCGATCGGCTTGTTGACTCGCTGATTCAAAGATCCGATCGGGAGCCTGGCGGAGGGGACGCTGCACAGGATGTAACGCAGGGGAGGCCACCCGTATGCCACATGTTTTCCTTCCAACCAAAGAAATGATTATTATTATTATTATTATATTACTATCATGTGTTGTTCCGGAGGGCAGTAACAAGTGACAAATTCCTGTGTTCGTCACCTGTCAACACTAAGAGCCACAGTCTAAGAGCCTTACTGACTGGGAGGTTGCCGCTTCTGTTCCTTGAAGATGATTGTCTCTAACAAAGACATTTCGTGTTCTGGCCTTGCTGGCAGCGTGGCCCTCAGGATGGCAGCTGGTTGGTTCAGACCTTCGTGTTCCCAGCAGGAAGAGTTGTGATTACTTTAGTGATCACTTAACTTTTCATCGAGCGCCATCAGCAGGTCGACATTTCTTCGTTTTTGACCAAATACCTAAAAAAACTGATGATATTCTCGCCATCCCATCATACTTTGTGTTATTGCTAATTAGCACGTTAGCTGACGTTAGAAACATTAGTGTTTCTTTCAAATCTAAAACTGTTGAAAAACAGCACCAGAAACGCAGCCGGGAGCACAAACACAAACCGAGACGCAGCTGGCAGACAGATGTTGTTCCAGCATGAATAATAAAACACCGTTTTTTAATCTTTCAAAGACTTTTTGTGCTGCAGCCATGAAGCCTTTTATAGTCCACAAATACAAGATGGAACAGTATAATACCAGAAAACAAATGTGACAGGAACAAACACACGGCGTCAGATTTTAAACAACCCCCGTCGGTCACAGCGATGGATTATAATTAATTATAGCACCACTCCTGCTGACATGTTGATACGTTTCCTCTGACTGAGCTTATTTCTGATTGGCTGTGCTGCCTGCAAGCTTCAGGATCTTCACACCTAAAAAGGTAAAAAGCTCCAGCAGAAGGACGGTAAGGACGAGGGTTTCTCTCCGTCTGGGTTCAAACCTTCCTCATCCGGCAGGCTGCAGCGTCCCCCCCTCTTTCACTGGTTAACACTCGCTGTGACCGCGTGAATAATAACGTGGCTTTATTCTCTGGTGGTGAAAGTGAAGTGGAACCGCTGCTTTTCTTTGAAAGCTTCGAGCAGAGGCCGAACTCATCAGCTGCTGTGTGTTCTGCTGCCAGGAGAGACGACGGAGAGGTGGTGTGTCTTTCAGCTGATAGCCACGTCCCCACACAGGCATGTCTTTCAGCTGATAGCCACGTCCCCACACAGGCATGTCTTTCAGCTGATAGCCACGTCCCCACACAGGCATGTCTTTCAGCTGATAGCCACGTCCCGCTTGATCATAGAGTAAAGAGACGGAGGTGGAGACACAGCTGTATTTTAGGAAGTTTAGGAAGTGAAGAGCACTAGCTGAGGACATTTAACTGAGTTTAACCTGCTGAGGAAACGTCTGCTGTGTGTTTTTCTTTTGCTGATATTATTGTTTGTTTGTACTTGTGTTGCTTTCTGAGCCGGCCTGCAACTAACAATTACTTTCATTACCAAATGTGCAGCCATCCAGTGACGATATGGAGGTTTGGGTTACGTGGGCTCTTTTATTTTAGATCTTTTTGGTCTTTTTAGATATTTTTACATTTCATTTCATGGAGATTTAGTCACAGTTATTGTTTAATGGAGTCAGTTTCGTCTCATCGTCTCGTCTTCATCGTGGAAAACAACAGCTGAGAGGAGTATCTGTATTTGTTTTATGCAGTAGAACCCACAGTGATGCTCAGTTTCTGTATTTTATGTCCACTCTCTTCTCAGTCGTTGTCTGTCTCATATGAAGACTTACTTGTGTGTTGGGAGGATAAACAGAGATTACGCCTGAACCAAAACTTTAGTGATTTGTGAAGAGGCATGCAAAGCCCCGTCTTCCTGTGTGCGTACTGAGAGGCTTGTGGGGAACCATTATGCTCAGCAATTAGAGGTAAAAACACACCAGAACTGAGAGAAAAGCTTTAGGACCATATGGACTGAATGTTCTCTGCTGGTAATTACCAACATAAAAACAGTCCGCAGTGCAGAGGAAGTTTGGACCCTGAATTAGATGACAAAAGTGCAAAAACACACAAAATAACCTCCACCACAAGTTATATTACTCAGCCTGGCCTTTACTTACATGATTCAAGGTTACGGTCAGTCTGCATCTGTTGCCTTAAGACAGGAAGTGTGCGAGTGGTGAATGATGAAAGCAAGACGATGAATGAATGATGTCTGTCTGATGCAAACTGTCTTGTAGAGAGTCATAGAGAGCCATGCAGTATGGAGAGGAACAGAGCCAGACTTCAGCCTGTGGAGACCGTCGGCCGGTCAGCCGTCTCTCTAAGTGTCTTTGTCCCCGACCTGATAATGGAGAGTAATTTAGTTGGAACACTTTGATGTAAGTGTGCGCCAGAGGAGACGGAGAGTTGAACGTCTCGTCTCCACACTTTACCTGCAGCACAGAGGAGTTCAGGTTATTTCAGCTGGAAGCTCGAGTGTTATTGCACTTCAATAAACAAGAGAAACAGAGGGTGTGTGTGTGTGTGTGTGTGTGTGTGTGTGTGTGTGTGTGTGTGTGTGTGTGTGTGTTCTCCTACAGTCGAGAACATTCAGTCCACATGATCATAAAGCAGTGTGTGTGTTCTTACCTCTCATCTCCATCAGCAGTCATGCTGGAAGATACAGCTAGACCGGGGGGGGTCTCCTGTTGGTGG
The DNA here is from genome assembly GCF_043641665.1 of Enoplosus armatus. NCBI lineage: Eukaryota > Metazoa > Chordata > Actinopteri > Centrarchiformes > Enoplosidae > Enoplosus > Enoplosus armatus. Next base: position 1,277,130 of record NC_092198.1, on the reverse strand, counting down.
GCGTGTTCACTAATCATGTACGTTTTGGTTCAGGCGTGACCTCTCTCTGTTTCTCCTCCCGACACACAAACAAGTCTTCATCCCAAGTTAGGAAGTGGCAGAGAGGGCGATGCTAGCAGCTCTGTGAGGCTGTACAATGGTGCTTTGAGCTACATGCTAACATGCTGATGTTCGGCAGGTATAATGTTTACCATGTTCACCATCTTAGTGTAGCATGTTAGCATGAATACATCCTCTGGGGAGCGAGTGTTTGTGAGAGTGTGTTGTGTTGTGTTGGCTGCAGGTGGTGGACTGTTCCTGGGACGAGACGGTGAAGATCTACACGCCTGCCTGTCTGTCTGCAGGAACACACAGTACAGCACCGTAGAACACACACGCACGCACTACTATACTTCTGAGGACAATGTATTGACTTCCATTCATTGCCTTGATGCTTAGCCTTAGATCATATCATACCCGAACCCATCATCATCTTATAAATCATGTTTTTTAATTCTGATGAAGACTAAGAAGGAATAAAATGATTGACTGCAAGAGCTGAAACTGAATGTGATGAGCAGCGCCGCCTCTGCGCCCTGAAACTCTTTCCAGTAAATAAAGTATCGTCTCAGTAAATGCAGAAACATTTATTAGCGTCCTTTATGTTTCATTGATGAACAGGTTGTGTTGACTTCACTGTAAATGAATCATGTAAATCGGGATGTTTTCCAGTGAGCGTGATGTCATTATCTGCCTCTGCTTCATCTCAGTGATATTCTGATGAACTGGAGAGAAAAATGTCAACTGTGACTAATGTCACTGGTGAAATGTCACCAGTGTAGATACGGTTGTTAACGATGATCTGTATGTGCCTTCAATAAAGATGCAAATATCACATGAAGATGCTGATATCATCAAGAGAAGTGCTCTCACTGTACGTTCATGTATCAGTCTCACTTCTGTCACTGAAGGAACATTAGAAATGTGCCATAAAATCAAAACCAGGAGCTAAAAGAGGCTGAAAAGCTTCATAGAGCTGAAAAGTCGTTGATAGTTTGTCTCTCTGACCTCATGACCTTACACAGTCATGTGATCAATATGATAAGATATTGATTAGTGGAGCTTTAAGTCAACAAGCCACAGCCTCCAAAAGGACCCAAACATCATGAGCTTCAGGTGTTTCTATTATTTTGTCCACCCCCTCCAAGAGCCCAGTTGTGCAGTGAGGATCCTCTGGAACGTGCCAGGCTGTAAATATCACTGAGGATGATGATGATGATGATGATGTGTGGTATGGAGCTCCCCCACTCGTCCTGGCTGCAGCCAATCACAGCTCTCCTGGTGATGATGCACGAAGGGTTCCTCTCTGCCCTGCAGCCAATCAGGGAAAACCCACGATTCTCTGCGCTGCTCCTCCTCCTCCTCCTCCTCCTCCTCTTCCTCCTCCTCCTCCTCCTCTTCTCTGCGCTGCTCCTCCTCCTCCTCTTCCTCCACCTCCTCCACTTCTTCATCTTCTCCAGCTTTCCTCCTCCTCCTCTTCCTCTTCTCCAGCTCTCCTCCTCCTCCACCTCCTCCTCTTCTCCAGCTCTCCTCCTCCTCCTCTTCTTCTCCAGCTCTCCTCCTCCTCCACCTCCTCCTCTTCTCCAGCTCTCCTCCTCCTCCACCTCCTCCTCTTCTCCAGCTCTCCTCCTCCTCCTCCTCCTCCTCCTCCTCCTCCTCCTCTTCCTCTTCTCCAGCTCTCCTCCTCCTCCTCCTCCAGCTCTCCTCCTCCTCCTCCTCTTCTCCTGTTTTCTCAGTGTCCCCCCCTGCGTTCTCAGAGTGGATTGTTTATTGGACCCTGCTCCTTGTCTGCTCCTTGTCTGCTCTGTTTGCCTGTTTGGACTGCTTACCCGGTTCTGACCCCGGCCTGCCTCACCCCCCCCCCTGTAAGTCCGGCCTGCCTCACCCCCCCTGTAAGTCCGGCCTGCCTCACCCCCCTGTAAGTCTTTGTCCTCCTGGTTTTGCCAGTAAACAGTTCTTCCCGTGTCTACATGTGGGTCTTCTTCCTCCTTCTGCCATCACTGAAACATGAAACATGAAACATGAATGACTGAACTGAACACACATATGAACACTGACACATCTCTGTTCCTTTGGTCCTCTTCCTCTTCCTCTTCCTCTTCCTCTTTTCCCTCTTTCATTTCCTTCCTTCCCCTTTCTTCATTTCCTTCCTTTAAAATCATCTCCTTTCCTTTTCCTTCCCTTCTCTCTCTTTTCTGCGCTCCCTCCTCTTTTACTCTTTATATCCATCCCCCCCCCCCCGCTTTGCCTCCCCCTCTTCCTCCCGTCCTCCTTATTCTCTTCCCTTTAAATGACTCTGCACCAAACAAACTGCTGCAACACGTTTTGTTTTTAATACAATTCGAGTGTTGAAAACCTCCCAGAGGACTTTGTGTTCAGTCCTGCAGTCTGTCAAAGATCCTTAAATGAGAGGATGGACCCTTCAGTCTGATATATTGAGAAAGGAATTCAAACTCTGAAATGCATTACGAAGGTTTATGTAGATTATATTTCTCTACCAGCGATATGCAACCTACAACCTACAACCTACATATTCATCACACAAAAAACAGTTGAAGGACAACAGTTTGTTAGAGGGTGTGTTGTGATTTGCAGTTGATAATTCTGGATAATAAAATAATAACAAACTTCTTCCTAGTCTCTAGTCTCATAGTCTCATCCTCCTTTTCGTTTGTAAGAAGAATGTCTTTTACATTTTAGGACAATGTGTATTTCAGGATGTGGAGGTGCGTCTCCTTCTTGTAATTATACTTTCTGTATTGTCTGTAATTATGACTGAGACAAAGACAAGCTTAGTAAGACAGTAAGAGTTTTACTGACTTCAGAACACAGTGTTCAGTCACAATCGTGAGATACTTTAGTAATGAAAAGACAAAGTCCAATGCACTCCGTACATGAAGCCAAGCTGCTGCTAGATTTAAATCTGACATCGAGATGGAGTTCAGCTCAGAATCACCAAAAACTGATGTTGACAGCAAGCGAGCGCTTTGTTAACAGGAAGCCTCTTTATGCAGTTTATGTACTGAAGTCCTTAAAATGTTTGGTTTTGAATTTGTAAGAGAATTTAATTACTTTCAGCTATCGTCAAATAAACTCAAATTGCCTATAAAAATGAGACAGAAAAATATGTGCAGCTGGTGAACCGATAGAAAAATCCTCAAAATGCCAATTTTAATTGCACATTTGCAGAAATGTGACTCACCGGCTGCTCGACACATGTTTTGTAATCATTCACCGTGATTGTGCGCTACATCTTCATTTGAAAAATCCACATTAAAATGGATTCCATTGTGTGTTTTAAGTTAAATGACTGGGCCTAATCTATATTAGCTATAGTTCGTGGAATAATGGATGCATGCGTTTTTTCCCTGCAGAGAACCGTCCCGGTCTAAATCCCGGCCTGGTCTTAATCTCCTCCCGTTTGAAAGCGTCTCCGTCCTCTTCTGTCTCCGCGTGTTAATTGGAAGCTAATGGTCTGTGCTCGATAAGGGCGGATCTTCCTCCCTCGTGGCCTGGAAACTGATTTTCTGATGAAATATTTCAATTAAAATATTGTCCAAGCCATTTCCACGCCTGTTATGAGCGATGGTGATGTCTCTGTTTCTGATAAGGAGGAGGGGGAGGAGGAGGGGGAGGAGGGGGAGGAAGAGGCTCACAGAAATAAAAGATTAAAAAAAGATGTCCAGTTCTCCACCATGATGGCAAACATCCAAACATTTTACTGACGGACAGAAAAGCTGCAGGTGTTTTACAGAATGAAACATCCGCCTCTGAACTCACTAACTTCCTCCTCGTGCTCGCTCTTGATTTCTCTCGTTCTGGATGTTCTCTGCTGCTTCTACATGCCAACGTGCTTTTTGCAGAATCTCTCCATTATTTAATCTTGTATCTGTTCGTGTTCTGATTTATTTCATCCCTGAAAAGGCTTCGGGAAGATGTAAATCCTTTTATCTGTCACGCCAATAAAGCAGATTTGAAGTGAACTAAACTGAACTGTGAGAGGAGAGAGAGGGGCGCAGTGAGGGAAAGACAGGGGAGACCAACGCTGAGGTCTGTTTGTGTCTGCTCAGTCTTTTCTGGCTTCAAACGACCCCCTTTGGTCCAAGGGGGTCAGTCGGTCCACCACGTTGGTCCTTGGCCTTGAAATGTTGTACAAACATTCATGTTCCCCAGAGGATGAATCCTACTGACTTTGGTGATCCTCTGACTTTACCTCCAGCGCCACCATGAGGTTCAGGTTTGTGGTTTTGAGTGAAACATCCCAACGTGGTCTTTGTGAAGTTTGGTCGAAACTTCAACATGTCAGATACTTTAGGCTCTTGTTATATAATATATTATGTGATTCTTGCCAATAACATTCACATCACTGAGTGTAATCTTATTGATCCTTAGTGACGTTGAGTCCTTACAGAAGTTTAGACGCCGCTTCAGGTCCCATGTTCCTGAAAAGGTTCCTGGAGAAGTTCCCGTGGTGGAGAACAACATGTCTTGTTTCCCTTTTCATTGGTATGAAGTCTAAATAAATCAGAGTTACCAAATCATAGTAAGAAAAATGGCAGATGAAGAAAAAGAAACTCCATTTCAGTGGAAAATGCATTTATGTTGGTGTTTGTGGAGGCTGATATGAGCATATGACTGACTGAAGCTCGTAGGGAAAAGTCAAACACCCCCCCCCCCCCCCCCCCTCCCCCTCTCTCGGGTACACAGCCAAGAGGCTCTGCGGCAAAATGTCATCTCTCACAGGCAGCGCTCTCGGAGGACGACCTCCCCTCTACTGTACACCTCCTGTACACCAGCTGCGCTCCTACTGTACTGCAGCTCCTGTTCCGGGGAATCACCTCTCCTCTTCTTCTGCTCTTCTTCCTCTGCGGCTCTCTGATAGTTGCCGCAGGTTTTTTTTTTTTTGTTCCTTTTTGGAGCAGAAGCGCAAAGAAAAAGTCACTGATGAAGTCTTCTGCTGGTAATAATGAGTGAGTGGAAACTAAAACAAAACATGACCGAGTTTTTGAATGTTTTCACTTCATGCAGATGAAAAAGAGCTGAACTGTCATCTTAACTAAGGACAAAAGAGCAAACACAGGATCTCCTCCCGCTCCTCATCCCCTCTTTTCTCTCTTCACCTTCACATCTCACTCTCAGTTTTTTTACTCAAAGCTGCTGAATGCAGATTCCCTTCCCTCCACTGACGGTACAGACGTGGGCTTTCTCCAGCCTCACGTCCCTCCTATCCTCCCGCTGCTCCGTCCAGCAGCGCTGCGTCGCGGCTGTGCGTAAAAACCAAACCCTCCCCTTCATCTCCGAGACCAAGCCTCTCCACACCGGACTGTGAAAGGGACCGCCGGCACTGACAGCACTTTCTGTCCCCTGTTTGAATCCTCTGAGGCGAACAGCAAACCGCCATGGATGTGTTTAGGAGCCGGTTGTTGGGGATCTCCGTGGCCGTTGCGCACGGCGTTTTCTCCGGCTCTCTGAACATCTTGCTGAAGTTCCTCATCAGTAATTATCACTTCAACTTCCTGACGCTCATCCAGCTGCTGACCAGCAGCACCGCGGCGCTCACCCTGGAGACCCTCAGGCGGCTGGGGGTGATCAAGATCCCCCCATTCAGCATGCAGCTGTCCAAGGTAAAACCTGACCAGAGGAGACTGACAGGGAAGATTTCAGGGGGTGATTCCCAAACAGGGACCCCGAGACTTCGACCCATCGTCTGGAGTTTTACTTTGTAAAACGTACCAGCGGGTCTTTATCTCTGCAGCTGATCATGTAACAAGGCTGAAACGATCACAGAATATTAAATATTATTATATATTAATATGCTTCAATATTATACTTAGTATACTTACATTTGGCTAAAATGACAACACAAGCTATAGTCATTGCATTACTACAGTTTAATGTTAATAATGTACATTTAAAGTGCAGAAAATGAAGGTGTAGACCCCCCCCCCCCCCACCACCACCACCAATATTGGTAAAAGTGCATGTTGGTATTTTCCAGCTGGTGATTGACTGACTGGCTGACTGAGTAGCTGATTCAGTAACTTTATTGGCAGGACTGTTTATCAAAATCACTGCATCTAAAATACACATATTAGAAGCTGCACTGGACCACCATTAGTATGCAGCAGGAAATGGGTGAACTGAACTTAAAATTCACTTAAGAAATCAGTATAAATATCCTGTGTGTTTGTTCTGTCGTTGGTAGTAAATTACACTCACTTAAAAGAAGAACTGCAGTTTGTATGTCTTTTCCTGCAGTGACAGCGCCCCCTACACTAGTGTTTTCCAGAGGAATGTTTGGTATCGACTGACTCTTTCAATACTGATCATTTGATTGGTGTAACGTCTGTGTGGGCAGGCACTAAAAATAATTAATTATATGACTTCAATTCCAACGGCCGTACAGGTACGACTGGACAGACAGACGGACAGCTAACGCTAACTAGACCTCCCGTCTTTGTTGGACGAACACAGCACCGAGTGTATGGGAGCTGCTAGAAGTAACATCTAGTGGGAATCACTGCTAGCATTAGCGAGCTAGCCTCCAGTTTTTAAGAATACAAAAAGAAGAGTCTTAAGTTTCTGGAGGAACAAACCAACTAAAAGTGTATTATTCTGTAAGCTATAAACCAGTATGTTTAGTGTTGGGGTCATGAGAGCAAAACTGACATGCATGTTTGTTTGTATATGATGTGAACTTCATCTACAAGGACCCAGTCAGATTTTCTTGACACAACCAATGCTAACCCAGCATTAGCATTAAGTTCAAAGTTTATCTGAGGCTGGCAGGAATTCAGTTATTAGTTTTAGAGCTACAGTATCCTGTTATGAGCGCCATCATCAGGTTAAAAGTGTAATTTATCTAATATTTGGGTTTATGATTAAATACAATCAAAACGAATGAGCCTCAGCTGTACCTTGTGTTTAGCACTAATTTGCATATCAGTGTTAACATGCTCACATTTTTACATTGACTTCACCACGAGTGCTGACTCAACTTCTATCCATCTTTCCACTATCCACTTTCTTATTTAGAGCGTCACAGCATCACTAAACCACAAGCACATATGTGTGTGTGTGTGTGTGTGATTTGGGAGTTAAGTACATTGTGGGGACTTAAATTAGTTCACACAGTCACACTATGGGGACTTATGTCCCATTGGGGACAAAAAAAATGGTGAATCATTAAGACTTGTTTTTGGTTTAAGGTTAGGGTTAAATTAGGGTTATGATATGGATTGGGCTGGCATGTAGCCGTGGTTAAGGTCAGAGTAAGCCTCCAGGGAGTGAATGTAAGCCATAATGTCCTCCCAAGTGACAAATACTTGTGTGTGTGTGTGTGTGTGTGTGTCACCCCGCCCCCCCTCTCTGAGCAGGAGTTTGGCCCGGTGTGTATCCTCTCCACGCTGCAGTCCACTCTCACTCTGTGGTCTCTGCGCGGCCTCAGCCTGCCCATGTACGTCGTGTTCAAGCGCTGCCTGCCGCTCTTCACGCTTAGCATCGGTGTGTGCGTGCTGAGGAACGGCGTGCCGTCCATCGGCGTGGTGACCGCCGTGATCATCACCACCGCTGGAGCTGCGCTGGCTGGTAAACACACATCATCCACATATAGTACACACACTCACGTATCATTGTCTTTCCAGTGCTGGCCTTTCTGTGGTTATTCTGCGGCACAAAATGACGGAGTTTGCAGTAGCTGCTAATGTAGCCTGGAGCCTCCAGCCTGCAGCAGGGCTGAGCAGCAGCTACAGATCTCTAGGAAGGTATACCAGCAAGAACTGATTGTTTTGGCCACTTGAGGGCAGCAGAAACAAGATGTGAAAACAACATTGACATATTACCACCTTTTAAACAGATAGCCATGACTTGTTATTTACACACCCAGCTAACACGGAGCAACATTAGCACTGATTTGAAGTTGTGCTTGTGTCCACGTAATGAATGATATATCCAGTTCTTTAGCTGCTATCACTATGTACAGCTAGCTGGTCGCTAATTTTGTTGCTGTCTGCTGTTTGGTGCTGGGCTGCTGGCAGAAACAACACAATGCAGGCCGGAAAACCAAACCAATATATATGTATATGTTCTCTTTAACTTCCACAAGAAAAATAAAATACAGAATCTGAACCAATATCAGCCTTTTACATTGCATTTCAACACCGTTCGGTTCATTTCTGGTCCTGCAAAGATCCTTTAATCATCTCAGTTAATTTTCCTCTTCCATTACTGTTTATGATCCTGAACTCATAAACAAAAAACTACAGATAATTGATTTCCTGGATCAATCTCCACCACCGCTGCTCTCAGTGTTTCTCAGGCAGGAGGGGGGTCGAAACATAAAGTGTGAAATGTGCAGAATATTAATCTAATGGACAGATTCATCATTCTGGGTTTAATCTTGGAGATAATCGCATTTTCTCTGTGAAAAATTGAATATTTGCATCTTCCAGACGTCTTTCGTGGATTAATCCAGTGAGATAATGTCATTTTGTCAACATTTTGTATGGATGTTGCTTAAAAAGTGAATCATAAGTAAATATTATTTCCTACAAAGAGTGGCTTTAAATTGCCTCGCTACATCAAATGATGTTCTCATGGTTTTGAAATGATGATGAAAGCGCATGCTGCACCATCAGCAGCAGTGAAGAATGCCTAAAACGACCTGTGCAGAAGTAACGTGACATTATATAAGTTTGGGGTGGATGATGTTTTTTTGTGTGTAAACTTAACCAAACATTTAGGATAAGGCTGGTTATATTCTAAAATGTTCTTATTGTCAACAAATCCCACTGTAGTTTTTATCAAACAAACAGGAGGAAATAGTGCATTTGTTGGGGACTATTTTCAGCGGCGGATGAATCCACATGTGGTGCTCTACTGAGTGTTCATGATGGTGCAGGAACAGTGATGTGTTTTTAATAACAAGAATAATAATAATAATAGGCTGTGATACACACACAATACTGTTAGTTAGTTAGTAGATACATTCATTAATGTTAATGGTATTTGTTGACAACAAGAAAAATATCACCAGACCCATTTAAAAGGTTAATTTCTCTTTTTGGCTGTGGATGATGTATAAATAATGATTTCTTTATGGGAGTTATAATGGTTGTAAATACTGGTCTTTTATTGAAAACAGTCACTTTGTCTTTGTCCTCATTTGATGACATGTTGTATCATTGATCTGGTCTACGCTGCTCATGTGTGGAAAGTCATTTAAATTATTGATTCTGATTGATTCTGTGTGGCGTTTTGATGAGATTTCACATAAAACACGACTTAACATGTTTTCTGCCTTTGTTTTCAGAGTCGTGATGCCTCAAAAATCACAATCAAAATATAGATTCATTTCAGACAGAACATTATGCTGTTATATCATCTTTATTTTATAAGCATTAACACATTTTAAGATGCATTAAGAATTTTTGGTTTAATGGAAACATGATCACAGATTTGATCCAAATTTCCACTTGAGGTAATTTGAAACTGTGTTTGTGTGTGAGCAGCTGTTTTTTGTCGTTTTGTCTCAGTTTGAATGTAAGTTTCCAGCCTACGTACAGACCCAGCTCAGGATTAATTCTCCATCTTTCTCTCTTGTCCCCGTCGTGCTCCATTTAATGACTTCATTCATCATCTCTCCTGAGTCCTCGTCTTTCCCACCTTAAAACTCCCACACTCTTCCTTTCTCTATTTCCTCTTATTTTCTGTTATATTTTTATATTTTTGTCATGAGAACACTGATTCATTGCCAAGCTGCACGAGAACAAATAAAATGCAGAAAAAGGAACTATGGTCCAATGCATGTGTTTAATTATGAAGCCAAGGTCACTTGACCTTCACCACGGCAAATGTTTGACAAAGGGAATCTCATGATAACGTCAAATAGACGAAGAGCATGTTCAGAATGAAATGTGCTAAATCCCGCCCCCAAACAGTGATTGTCCAATCAAGAGACAAACTCCACATATATAAAAAGTAAAGTGTAAGGAAAGGATTAAACAATGTGTTTTTCTTTAGTTTTAGTGTTAGCATTAGCCTACACTAGCTAGCTATAGCTGATAATATCTGCTAGCAGCAGTCAACAACATCAGCTAGAAACGAGCCTGCTTTGGTCTACTTCTGTGTGAAATGGATGAATCATTGTTAAAATTACTCTGAATTTAAATGTCAAATCTGCCAACATTATAATGGTTATATAGTATATGTAAAGATTGAAAAACAGTAACTAAGGGGGCAAACCATTGTTTGCAAGGACCAAAAGAGACTGCACAGATACAACAAATCACAAAATCAGGAAAACCAGTTAGACCTTCTTATTTTGCATCCTCTCGATGTTAATCTTGCCTTGATTTTCCCTCCAGGTGCTGGTGATCTCACCGGCGACCCCTTTGGTTACATCACCGGCGTGTTGGCGGTCATCATCCACGCCTCCTACCTGGTCCTGATCCAGAAAACCAGTCTGGACAGCGAGTACGGACCGCTCACAGCGCAGTACGCCATCGCCATCATGGCCTCACCGGTGAGGACAGTCAAGCACATCATTAACACTTCCTCCTTGTCCTTTGGTTGTTCCTCGTTTCTCTGTGTGACTCTCTCTGTTTCTTTGCCGCCGTCTCAGGTGCTTCTGGTTTGCTCCTTCATCTCCATGGACACCATCACCATGTGGTCGTACGAGGGCTGGAAGGACCCCCACATCACGGTCATCTTCGTCTTCTGCGTCTTCATCGGCTGCGCCATGAACTTCACCACGCTGCACTGCACCTACATCAACTCCGCCGTCACCACCAGCTTCGTTGGCGTGGTCAAGAGCATCGCCACCATTACTGTCGGCATGCTGGCGTTCAATGACGTTGCGCCGACTAGGCTGTTCATCGGAGGCGTGGTGGTCAACACCGTCGGCTCCATCACCTACTGCGTGGTCAAATACTTTGAGACGAAGAAGAAGAGCACATACGAGGACCTGGAGGAGGCTGGGAAGGACGGCGCGTCACCCGGCGAGCCTTACAGAGAGAAACCACCTCTGAATGGCGACGGGCCTGCTGCTGCCACTGGATCTGATCCAGGAAATCCAGAAATAGAGGGAGTGTTGAGCAGTGACGGCAAGGAGGAGGCAGTGCCGGCTGGCTTGGCCAACGGAGAGTTGTGGACAGGAGCTGGTGAACAAGGAGACAGAGAAGCAGGCGTGAATTCCCACGTCATGACGGAAAAGGAGGTGCTGGAGATGCAGAGGGAGCACCTCCAAAGGGAGAACACCACCTCCGGTCAGTCGGTTAGTGACAGCTATGTCGGGGTGTGGAGGTCCATCAGACATCTGCAGTTTATGAAGAAAGACCCTTTGATTGATAACATGGAGCAGCAGAGTCCGTAAGGGCAGGACAGAGACCTGGACAGACTCTATAAAAGAAAACTGATAAAAAAAAAGTCTAGAACATGCTGAAGAAACCAGAGAAGAAAAGGAGACGGGCAAAATAAAAACAACGACAGCCTAAAGCTCTGTGTCCACCGGGAACCTCTTTTATTAACAAATGCTCGTTGGAAACACTGGTCATGTTGGCTGCTGTTGCTGTGATACCTCAATGAACGCCCACGCTTCTGTGCTAAAAGTTCAATTTCATCACACAAAGGTTTGAGTGCAAAGAACAGGCTCTCAGTTGTGTTAAAAGCAGGAAACAGAAAGTCATTTTCTTTGTTTATGTTGAGTGTAAAAAGAGGTTCCTGGTGGAGGAAAGAGGATGAAGAGTTTTGGGAGAAGCTGCCCGTCAGTGATAAATTCTGCCTCTTGTCTCGGTCAGCTCTGTGGCGTCCGGCGGAGACCAGGCCGGCCTCCTGTAGCATGATTTGGTTTGCGTCCTCACTGATTAGCCAGCTAGCCAAACAACAGCAGGTCTTGTAGAAAAAGAGTGCATCTTGTGCAAACTCAAACATCACACCCAATCAGGGAACAGCAAGCAAACAGCAGACAACTGAACGTTTCTGTTTTAAACCTGGATGAATTCTTGTTTCTGATTGGCTGGATTGTGCATTAAAACCTTTACGTTTATTCACTTGTGAAAGCATGCGCTGGCCACAAAGCGATAACTAATCTACGGCGATGGTCGGACTGAGTCTGAAAATGAGTCGGACCGTTTGTCTCCTTCTAACCCTGCAGGTCTACTGTCACACCTGTTTACTGTCGGTTTACCATTTATGTGTTTGCTTCCCTTCAAAGACACAAAACGATGTCAGTGCCTGTTTTTCCATATGCAGAGGAAGTCAGTGAGGTATCTTGTCTTTCTGCTCTCCTGCAGTGGTGCCACTAATAAAGTTCTCATGATATACAGATAGTGGCACAGCGAGATGAATCCGTACCTAGTGACTGCTAACGTGCATGATAGTCCGTCACAGTAGCCGTCCAACCTAGCTAGCTTACTGTTAGTTAGTAAGTGACAATAGCTAACTGGGTCATTAGTAAGCTAGTTAGCTTGGTCGCTAACGGGTCAATTTGTACCATTGAAAACTTTTGCTGAAAATTTTATTTTCAAAAACTTCAACAGCATCTCTTGGTTTCTCTGAATATTTCCACAGACCTGACTGTGAATAGTTATCTCTATTTTTTACCTCCAGTGCTAAATAGTTGCATAATTCCTGCCCACAGTGAAGTCTGTGCGGAGGCATCCAACACAAAGCAGAGAGCGGTTGCCTTCTTGTTGTGCATTTAAATCCTTTATTGCACACTATGTTCAGGATGATCCCCTTCTGCTTCCTCTCTGGACAGGTGGTGGAAGGAAAGGTGGCTGTCGATCAGCTGTTGATTAACAGGTTACAGCTTTGGTTGGATTTGGAGACTTTGGAATCTGACTTTAAAGGTGGAATCAGCAGTTTGTGATAAATAAATCTTTCAAAAGGAATTATCCCTAAAGTGATGAAATGGTATCTTTACTTCCTGAATGTGATGCAGCTGAAACAGGACAAACGAGTGAAGTGAAGCATCATTTAACTGTAAACCAATCAGTGAAAGAGAGAGAGAGCGGTGTGATTTGATAGGTGTTGGATCTCGTAAAGGAGTTTTGGGAAATACCTTGCAGAGAGTGAGATACTACACTCATGACTGTACAGACCTTGAGTCAGGATGTGGTTAGCCTAGCTTAGCATAAAGACTGGAAGCAGGGGGAAACAGCTAGCCTGGCTCTGTCTAATTATAGTTAAAACATAAAACTACAAACACAGCTAATGGTCACTGACATATGAAGTGGTTACTGGCTCACTCTTTCTTGGTAAACAATGGCACAGTGACTTCTTGGAGGCTTGTCATCACAGTGCGGTTGCCAGGCAACATTTGCCAAGAAATATTTCTAGCATGTAACTACTCATAAAACCACAACTTCTTGTTTTTACATCTCTGTCTGTGTACCAATATAAAAAACAAGATTAGGGCTGCAACCAACAATTATTTTCACACACACAGAAAATTCAATTCAAGTTCATTAGTTCATGAAATAATACTGAAAATGTTAAGAATTGTCAAGGAATCCTAAACTGCCTGAACTTTCCACCAAATGTGATTGAAAATTTGGAGGTTTTAAGATTTCCTGCAACAGACAGAACAGATTTTGTTCCAGGTGAAGATACCTTAAATATGTTTATAATCTCTTCTTCTAGAAAGAAGCAGCTACGTTTCAGTGTCAATCACAACATGAGATAAATGGACCTTAAATGATTTTAAATCAGGAAATATGAAAGGAAACTCACCTAACATCCTTCTGTTTTTGATAAAAAACCCCGTTTTATTACTGTGGTTTGGTTGGTAAATGGTCAGAATGTTGTAACCAACCTGACCAGCATGTAACTGAGCGTTTCCACAGTCTGAACTGACTCCTGCTTCTGGATTTCTGGATTTAACTCCTGACTAGAAACATTCATCTCCTCTCCTTCAGATTTTGTCTCTTTCCCCAAAGAAAAAGCTACAGGCGTCGTGAATTGTGTGGAGAGAAAAAGCTGTCAACCAGTGATATTGATTGATATTGATTTTTCCTCTCACAGTCCCCAAACTTCATTTAACGGTACAAAAGATCTGATGTCCCCTGAAGCTGCAGCAAACAGGGCGCGTGCTGTTTGCTGCAGCCTGGTTTAGATGTTATTTTGACGATTTAATAAAAAGATAAGTATAGTTGTTAAAGCATGACATGTGACTTGTTTGGTGTTTCAGGTGTGTATTTGGGTGATGATGAGTCAGTGGGAACCACCATGATAAACTGTAATGTTCGACTGTAATTGTGACCGAGGTGAAGCCTCATCGAAGGGAAAACAGGAATAATTACAAACTTGTAAAAGTGAATTACTTTCATTTAGACTTTTTGTACATGTGATTCAAGATGCCAAAAGTGCATGAATGTATTTGAAATGTTTATTTTTTTTCCTTCTGACATCCAAAGAATTGCTGCAAAAACCTGCTGAAACAGCCTGGATGTTGAAAATCAAGTACTAATTATATTCACATTATATGAGTTTCTTATGAGGCAGCTGACATTAAATCATTCTTCGGTTTTCTCCCTTTACTACATTGTCCTGCATTCATTCTGCATATTGTAGACACTCCTTTCTTGAATATTATAAGTTCAGTAGAGCCAGATTAGTTTACTGCAGGTCACAACATTTGAAAATTAGGATTTAGCTTTATTCTACACTTCCACAATTTCCCAATAATTTCCTCCAGTGTTTCCTGGAAAGAACCATGAAATTTGGTTCTGATTATAGAGAAAAAGTTTAAAGTGATTCATTCCAATTAGTTGCTGTTATAATCTCTTTCTTTCTGGGTCTTTTAATCTGTGCACAGCAGGTCAGTTGAACATACAATTTGTTCGGTTCAACATAGAATAAAGTTTCCAATTATCAGTAAATAATGAGTTTAGAATAGAATTTGAAACTCATATTTTCCCTCTAATTAATAACGAATTACAGAGTTCTTTCCAGGAATCTTCCTAGAAAATGATTATGTGAATCACTGTTGATGTTCTGTGTGCAGAACCGTCCGTTTGTCTTTCTGTCTGTACGTTTTCTCTGTCGTTAACATTCGTTTCTCAATCTGTAAAAATTATCTGAGCTCCAGTGAATGTACACAAACTGTCACTTCAAGTCCTTTTAGTCGGGAACACAGAGACATTTTTTGGAAAGCAGTTATCAATTCCCCGGATGGACGCGACAGCATGTTGGAAGAGCGGCGAGTAAATAAACAGTCTGGTGTCATGAAACTGTGAAATGAGCAGATGTCTTTACAGAAGAGACGAAACATTTTCTCTCTTTCTACAAGAAGTGTTCATGTTTCTGTCGACTAAAATAAAGCTAATCTTAAAACAAAACATACATATATCAAACATTTCTTTGTGTTTTCTATTTTTAAAATGCTGCACGTGCTCATTTCACAGAATTGTACAAGGCTGTATAGAAATAATGCTTAATGTGAGTTTTCTATATATTAAGTATACAATGCACAAAAGCAATAATACTGCAGTGTTTATTTATGTTGTCACTTTTCCAACATGGTGGAATCTCCCTTCAGTAACATATCTGTAAACATGTTGAGGCGAGCTTCAGTGTGGCTCTGGTCACACCTGGTCACACCGGGTGACACCTGGTCACACCTGGTCTCACCTGGTCACACCTGGTCACACCTGGTCACACCTGTCCCCCAAAGGGACTTGTTTACAACATCAAACAGATGTATTTGGTGAGTCTGTTGTATTGTATCATTGTTAAAGTTTCAAAACTCCCCTTACCTTATGACCCAAAGTGCTGTTTTCCTGAGCTCAGAGCTAATGCTAAAGCGAGAGCAACTCTACGCTTCTGCATGCAAAGAGATTTGGCCTTTTTAGACTGAAATCTGGTGGCAAAATGAAGAAAAAGGAAAACTGCACTAAATAACATGTTTAAAGATGATGTTTTATATAAAAGTTTACACTTAATTGTCATTCATAACATGTGCATGTTTCTAGCTACATTGATGAGGGTGGTTGCATGCCTGTAAGTGTAGTTAGCTTTGGAGTTAGCTAATGCTAAAACCAACTGGCTGTTATGGATCTTTAATGGTGACACTTTATACAAAGACCAAGAAGAAAGGGGACATTTTGGGCTTCAACAGAGCTGATCACAGAACAGATTTAACAAATTGACTGTTGATGTCATTGGAGTGACAGTGAAACCTGCAGGGATGCTAATATGCTAATGTGCAAGACAAAGGTTAAATGTTTTCTATTGAATAGTCCGTCATATTGACATGATGAGGTCAGTGAGAGCAGTTGGCTGTGCATTCATGCTAACATGACCTGCACACACACACACACACACACACACACACACACACACACACACATACACACTTATTGTACTTGTGAGGACTATCATTGACTTAATGACCCTTACCATAACCAGCAAAACTAGATGCCGAACCCCGATCCTTATTCTAACCCGGTCTTTAAACAGACAGTGGACTTAGTGTACTATGGTCTAATGTCTGAATAATAGTTTGTTCATTCAAATTAAGTAATTTTCTCCCGAAGTCAGAGTCCATTTGATTTGTGTCTGAATTACCTCAGTTCCACTCTACCACTGCAGTACTGGTGGCATCACTAGAGAGCATAACATAACTTATAATATGAATATAATAAATCATATATTTTATGTTAAATCAGACAACAGATTAGTCCCACCAAAAGATGAAACAAATGAAAGGGGTCCAAAATGAATTTCCTTCCAAACCTCCTGTTAGATAAAGGTTTATTTATTTATCTGTAACCTCAACTTTATAGCAAAATCTTAACCTTCAAACAGCAAACAGCAAGAAGTGGGGACCGTACATAATGTCCTCACAAACACAAACCCACACGCAGGCGGCGTAGGGTGGATATTAAATTATTGAAGGAACGCCGGCTGAGAAACAATAATTCCCAGGTTGTTTTTTATTTATTTGCACGTGACGTTATTGTTCTGAGTCTGAATTGTTCCTGAGAAGAAATGAAAGGACCATCTGCTCTTCAATTTGCATGTTGTTGCAAAGTCAAATGAAAGTCTTTTTGTATTATAAAGAAATCTCTCAGCAGGTTATTTATTGTTGTGTTGTTTGTTGGGGGGGGGAGCCCTGTTTATGGAGGCGTTTCCACGGCGATGATGGTGTTTCCATCAGCAGAAAGCGGTGAAGGCCGAGGTTCAATGCACAAAAGAGACATAAAGATTCACTGTGGAGGGACATGATTGGATTATTGTATTTATGATACGGGTCATTAAGTCTGTTCATGTTCAAAGGTTCATGTATTTGATTGTGTTTGTGTGTGTGAAGGTTCATGTATTTGATTGTGTTTGTGTGTGTGAAGCTGAACGTTTCATCATCGTGGCGCAGATCGTTATCGTTTTCTAGGATCTTTGTTTGAATCACGAGACGCTCTTCTGTTCGCTCTCTTCTCGGCTTAAAACAACGTTGAAAAGACGGAGCTGAAGCTGAACTAACATCCACAAGTTGTATTATATTTTTGTATTATTTGATATTGAGAATGAAGCAACAGGGACATAATATCATCATCATCATCATCATCATCACTGATTCTTTCACTGAGTGAGTTGGTGCTGCAGCTCCTCTCTATAATACAGCGGGGGGGGGATTAATGCCTTGCACAGGGATACTACTGCATCTCTACTCTCAGGCAAGAGTTTAAAGGAGGTCTGGTGCTCCTGGAGGAAGAGGAGGAGGAGGAGGAGGAGGAGGGATGAAAGACAGGTGAGGAAGAAGGAGAAAATTGTCCCGTTAAGAGGCACACTCAGCACTTTGCTGCTGGAAAATCCATCTGAAAACTGTCCTTCAATTGCTCCAGTAGGACTGCAGCACACACACACACACACACACACACACACACACACACACACACACACATAATGGCACCATTTGCTGGTCGTCTGACTGCTGATAACGAGCCATTTGCAGAGAAAGACGAGTCTGAAAGTCATTTGTTGGTTGAAGAGGAGGAAGAGTTGAATGAGAGAAGAGGAAGAGTGAGGAACCAGGTGTAGTGAAGTGAAGGAGAGGGAGGGAGGACACATTTGACACCCTGCTTTTATCTTCTCGGTGAAGTTGAATTGAATTTGGCTCAGATTCAGACAGAAACAGCCTGTATTTGGGAGCGCAGCAGAACAGGCAGTGATTTCATGTCTGAAGAGGCTTTCAGGCTCATTCTGGGATTCGTTTTTTGGCTCTGTGCTTCCCGTCCTGTAACCCAGTTTATAAAAATGGAGGGTTTCCTTCTTCTCTGTGGATTCAATCTAATGTCCTTTATGATAAGAGCAAACATGTTTGAGAACACATTTACTTGCAGGAAATGTCAGGAATTTTTTGGGGGAGTTTTATCCCAAACAGATTCAGTGTTTTTTATTTTCAAAGGAAACAATGAGATGTTGAGGAGCTGCGTGTTCTTAGCTGACGGTTGCTGGAAGCTAAAAATCTCTCAACATAAAGCAGAGAAACATCTCACTTATCGTCACGCTGCAACAGGAACAGGACCCTGAGCTTCAAGAAGAAGAATAATGGTGCAATTAATGCAAAGTGGCTTGTCAGGTTTCAAGTTCAGCCTCACGTCCGCCGTAAAGCACAATTACTTGTGAATAATAACCGAAGAAAGAGAAAGCTGAAAGAAATAAACACAAAGTGTGAAACGGCAGAAACGTCAGCTGAAGCTGAAAACAGCATCTTGTTGTTTTATCAAGAGGACAGAAGAGCCTCCAGAGACAACCAGAAACAGAGGAGAGCAAAAGTCAAACAGGACGAGAAAAAACAAGAACAAACCCAAAAAGAACAAATTCAAATATATTTACTTCTTTTTTATCTGAAGTCATACAGGGTGACCAGCAGTGAAGGCAGTTTGGGAGTGAAGTAACTGTCTTTATAACTACTTTAAAGTTCATGTGGGTAAATACATTTTAACACATTATCTGAAAGGGTTGTGAATGCATCACTCTGTTGTGGTTCAAGAGGAAAAGGTACATTTAAACATTTAAACATGGAAACCCTCAAACCTCCAGCCGGTGCAGTGAAGTAAAGTATTGATCGTTCAAAGTGAAGGTGCATCAGCGGTAATGTTTCCGGGCCGCGAGCTGCAGCAGCACTCTTCACACCCAGTGATTTCACACAGTTAGCAGCTCCAACACGAAGACGTGGTCATTCAGCTGACTCGACTCTCAGCCACAGCTCGTTCCAGAGAGCGAGGCGGAGAGGACGAACAAGTCAAACGTCCAGGAGCCTCTGAGTCAGAAGGAGACACCCAACAAAGTTAGAGAGGACTTCATCAGAAAGAACTCTTAAAGATTATTCTGCTTTCATAGATTTGTTAAAGTAGAAAGTGATTCAGGTCTTTTGCACAGACTTCTCTGCTTCTGCAGCTTAATCCAATCTTTTTTTATTCAGTTGTACGATTCACATAAATACCAAATATAACTCCTAGTTTGTTTTCATGCCATATCATTAACTCTCCTGTGGTTTCAGATCCTGCCATGGACTCGACTCATTCCCCTCACCTGGTGGCCTCACCTGCAGCTCATTCCCTCATCAGTCCCTCAGCATGTGTACCAGTCCACGTCCACGTGTTCCCTGCCAGGTTGTCTTGTGTGTGGCTGCCAAGCTCTCCAGCATTACTCATCCTCACAAAGGACAGGAAGCCGAACGCGCTGCCACATTTTGTGAGCTACTTCTTCCAGTTTAGAACAAAGAGCGCCTCGTCAACTCATAATGACACATTCGGTCTGTAAAAGTGGACGTTTGAAGGAGGTGTCTCCGGAAATAGGACACAGCTGAAGTGTCTGACAAGAGGGAAACAGTGGGAGAGATCACGTCAGATCGTACCGACGGTCTGACAGGCAGAAAGGACAACAGTTGTGTTCTCTGTGTTCATTACAGGCAGCAGCATCCAGCTGATGGCGTCTCCATCGGTCCCGACACACATCATCGGCTGTGCGCCGAGCTGTGAGGAGCTCAATACAGCCAACACCATCACACACTGCATCAATAATGAGGAACCCCAGAGAGCGGGATTCACTAACACAGGACTAGAACGTAGACCCGAATCCAAATAAACCTGGGATCAGAGCCCCAAACGGGCCCAAGACCTTATGTGGACCACAGTTAGAAACTCTGTCCTGGCTCCAATCACGTTTCTTTAAAAACGAATGAGTAGTTTATGAACATCATTTCTAGCTTCTGAACACGTCCTCACTTTCAGTTTCAAACCCATTCTGGTCCTCACAAAGATAGAGCTACAAGGACCAGTCACACTCAGCTCCCCCCGGTGTGATATGGATTTCCTCTGAAGTGCAGTAGCTGTCAGACAGAAGCATGAATCTGACAGAGGTCAATGTGCGTGTTACGTGAGCTAATCTTCCTCTGCTGTGATCCGAGGATCTGCTGCTGCTCGGCAACACGAAACTGCTTCTTTACCACCAAGAGAACCAGACAAAAGATGAAACGCAGCCCAGCTGAGTTTTGGACCGTGATAGCGAGGACAGTCGGGATATTTTGGGACGTTTTCACTTCTTCAGAAGGCTGTTTGAGAGTCTGGAGTTGATCGTATCAGACAGCAACACATGCAGAATGATTTCAATAACAAGAGGAGCAGTCAGAGAGAGAAACACCCTGAAGTGTGTTCATGTCTGAACTGTGGTTTAAACCTTGAGCTCAGAGAGAAGAGGAGGAGACTGAGGGTCACGCACAAGCTCATGATTCACTACTGTAACACCATTCAGGGCTGAGAACTGCCGACACGTTAACACAGAGAGCACGAGGTGGCGTCACAGCAGCCGCCACGCCCGTCGACATGTTGACGATCCGACGTAAAGCTGCGTTATTACAGCAGTCGTTATTACTGCGTTATTACATCTGTAGTTATTAACATTATTACATCAGTATACGTTATTACAGCAGTCGTTATTAACGTTATTACATCAGTATACGTTATTACATCTGTCGTTATTAACGTTATTACATCAGTATACGTTATTACAGCAGTCGTTATTACTGTTATTACATCAGTATACGTTATTACAGCAGTCGTTATTAACGTTATTACATCAGTATACGTTATTACATCTGTCGTTATTAACATTATTACATCAGTATACGTTATTACAGCAGTCGTTATTACTGTGTTATTACATCAGTATACGTTATTACAGCAGTCGTTATTACTACGTTATTACATCAGTATACGTTATTACATCTGTCGTTATTAACATTATTACATCAGTATACGTTATTACAGCAGTCGTTATTACAGCAGTCGTTATTACTGCGTTATTACATCTGTAGTTATTAACATTATTACATCAGTATACGTTTTTACAGCAGTCGTTATTACTGTGTTATTACATCAGTAGTTATTACTGTGTTATTACATCAGTAGTCATCAGTTATTACTACGTTATTACATCAGTAGTCATTACTGCGTTATTACATCAGTAGTTATTACTGTGTTATTACATCAGTAGACATCAGTTATTACTGCGTTATTACAGCAGTAGTTATTACTGCGTTATTACAGCAGTAGTTATTACTGCAGTAGTTATTACTGCGTTATTACATCAGCAGTTATTACTGTGTTATTACATCAGCAGTCATCAGTTATTACATCAGTAGTCATCAGTTATTACTGTGTTATTACATCAGCAGTCATTACTGTGTTATTACATCATCAGTTATTACTGTGTTATTACATCAGTAGTCATCAGTTATTACATCAGTAGTCATTACTGCGTTATTACATCAGCAGTCATTACTGTGTTATTACATCATCAGTTATTACTGTGTTATTACATCAGCAGTCATCAGTTATTACATCAGTAGTCATCAGTTATTACTGTGTTATTACATCAGCAGTCATTACTGTGTTATTACATCATCAGTTATTACTGTGTTATTACATCAGTAGTCATCAGTTATTACTGTGTTATTACATCAGCAGTCATTACTGTGTTATTACATCAGTAGTTATTACTGTGTTATTACATCAGCAGTCATTACTGTGTTATTACATCAGTAGTCATTACTGCGTTATTACATCAGCAGTCATCAGTTATTACTGTGTTATTACATCAGCAGTCACTACTGCGTTATTACATGAGTACCCCTTCCATACGTCCTACCCAAACTCTCTTCTTAAAAGCAAAAAAACTTTCTTTGAATACAAGATTATGAATAACATTTTGGAAAAGCAGATGAAATAAAAGGTCAGTGAACGCCCCTTGGGGCAGTGGTTTGTGGGATAACATCTTGGGTTTTTTATTTTGGAACTGTCCCTGCAGCAAAATATTCACAGCTCATCACACGCTGAGCATTTTTCTTATGTTATAAAAATCTAATGTGGGACTTAAACATAGTGTTTAAGTTTAGTTTGACAATAAATGATTAACTCAAGGTTTACTGTAGTTTGGCTGCTGACTTGATCGCTCGCCAGCAGCTGAAGCTGCAGCTGATGGAGGATACGGAGGCACTTCCAAACCTTTAGCACCCGATTGCAGCAATTTGCACCAAACTTTGGTACAACTTCTGAGTCACGACTCAATCAAATCTGAACGGACGTGATGCACATATTTTAAGACTCAGTGTGACTTACACTTTCCAAGGATATCATTGTCTCTGATGTCCAATGGGAATAAATGAATCAGCTTAGAGGGACGTGGTGTTTTTGACTTTTGTCCTCACAAAGCCTGGTCCATAAAGGCATGGTTTCACCAGTGACCTCAACCCCACCCAACCCAATGGACTGGAGCACAGACTGTGATCCAGACCCGATCGCCCAACATCACTGCTGGACCTCACTGATGCTCTGGTGTCGGGAGCAAATCCCAGCATCTGGCTCAACATCTGGAGGAGAGACTGAAACCAGCAGAGTGGAGGCTGTCAGAGCAGCACATTGATGATGTTCAAGAGTCCAAGTGTCCGAATCCTTTGCTCCATATCCTCCTGTCTGTGGTGGAAGTACAGCTGGTTATTGTCAATGAATGTGTGTATAAAAACTTTAATGCTCGAGTGGATTAAAGACGGTTCAGCAGGTAGAACATTAACGTCTCTCTTCTCTTTCTGCCTGTCAGTGTAATTTCACATGTTTCAGGCTCATGACAGCTCAGCTTAGTTTAATCACCAGCACCAGAGAAACTTGCCTCCTGCGTGGAGGCCGGCGTCCTGCATGTTCCCTGCAGATAGGCAGGAGGTGTTGAAGACTCAGGGCTGCTTTACATCTTCCACCTGCAGTTTCTCATCGAGCACTCTGAAGCTAAAACCCGTCAACGCATCTGAATATCCTGATATCCTAATATGAGCTGCAGCTGTAACTGCTGCAGAGGTTGACCTCCAGTTTATCCAGACAGTTTATGTTAAATAGGCCTCATTTATAAGAAAAAGGGCATCAGGGTTGAAGAGAGTTCAGTTGCATTGTGGGTAATGTAGGCTCCAGGTTTCATGAGTGAATTTACATTCTGACAGAGTGGAAAAGTTCTACTTTTAGAAGACAGAAGTCACTCACGACTGACCCATAACTCTAAACCTATTTAAATAGTTTTTTTCAGGTCTCTTTAAAATACTGATTCTTTTCATCACATCACTTTCATGTTACATAAACTCTGAAACTCAACTGTTGACCAAACATGGACGAGAAGGTCTTAAAGTTCAACTGGCCAAAACTCTCAGACTTTTTCACATATTTTGTAGACAGACCTATTTTAATAACTGGCCCCATGATGGCAGTATTCACGCCAAAAAACAATTAATTTGTTTAGTGTCATTAATTTGTTTATCAGCTGGAATTTACCAGCGTTCGCCTCCAGCTACAGATATTAATTTCCCGCCCTGGTTGGATGAAACTCAGCATGATGAACGTCATTTAAGAAGCACCCTCTAACAGCGATCACAACGTCTCCATCCCTCATAGATCCACACAGACTCATTAAGTCAACTCTTATCTTCTGTCACAAGGTCGAAACACTTCAAAAAACTCTTCACTTCTGCCTCGAATCAAATCCCTCTCTCCCATATCTCTGTCCTCTCCTCCTCCTCCTCTCATCATTAAACTCTTATCTGAAACTCTATAAATCCTTTGTACTTCTCTTCTCAACTGTGTCCTCTCTGAACACTGTAATACTCATCATCATCATCAAGTCTCCTGTTATTCAGGATGATTCTGGGGCTTCTGGTACATTCTGTCACAATCACCTCTGACCCCTGCACTCATTTACTGTGAAGAAATTAAAGAATTTTAAACTCATTTCAATTTACTTTGGATCAGATCAGCAGCTTACAATAAAAAACACACCAGTAATCACAGTATATATGTGTTGATTCATGCTTGGAAAGCTAATTCATGCTACTATATTACTTTTAGTTATTCAGTGTTTAGCCCAAATGTTTGATATGAGCTAAAACTCTCCACTAAATGTCAGAATATTACTAATACTAATAATAGAAATTTGATTATATTAATAAATATACATATTTTGTTCTCTTCCAGGCAAACACTGCTACCTACATTCTGACTTTGATTTGGATTTCACCTGAAGGTTCATTCATTTCTATCATATCACTGATATTCAGCAGCAGATGGAGTTTCCCTGGTTGGAATTGAAAAGGAAGGTGTTGACAGTTTCATTTTCCTGCAAACAATCTCACCTTCAGGTCCATTTAATAGCTGTTTCATGGCTTTCCATCATGTCACATGCACTTCAGCAGCAGATGGAGTTTCCCCAGTTGGAATTGCAGATGATCCAAATTCACATTTTTCTAAACTTTAAAGACTTCTTGTCCATGTTTGGTCAGCGGTTGACTTTCAAAGTTCACATCACATGAACGTCTTGTGATGAACGTCTTGTGATGTGATCAAAGCTGCATCTGGAAAAAAAAAGTTTTCTATTGATGATATCATGTGATCTTCATCAGCTTTGAAATCATCCCAAACTGCCCTGAAAATCAGAGGGAAACAATACGGGTGTGAAGAACACTGTCTCCACCTAGTGGCTGTTAGCCTGTACTGCATTCTGAATTCTGAACCCTTTCACCTGCGGAGGAAAACAGCGCCATCTAGTGGAGATGATGATGTACTGTAGCATCAGAAATGTATTTCAGGATCGGACAGGAAGCTGCCGTTACATCTCACACAGCTCCTATTATAATTCCTTGAATTAGGCCTCATCCTGTTGCAAGGAATAATTACTGGCGATGAAGGGGCGTGGGGGTTATCTTGGATAATATCGCTTAATAAAATAAAAAGGACAAAGAATTCTAAAATAGTCTAAAAATGACTTTATTGGAGTCGCAACGCATCGTGATTCCTGCTTTAAAGACACACTGCACTTTTACTGGCATGGATACCAACCAATTGTTTTGTTTTGGCATTTTGCTTTACATACGTCTAAACCTTTTACTCTTCGTGGCACTTTTGTTAACACTATGTTACTGACTTTCCTTCTATCAGGTCAAACTAAATGTTCTTTTAGACATTCAAACTGTAAAATACAGTTGCTTTATTTGTCCGTCCTCATCTGGTTACATTGAATCTTGAGAAAATGACACTTCAGCTGCACCAGTTGGGACAAACTAAAGATTTTAACCTTTATGAAAGGCACAAAGGCACAGTATGATTTCACCGATGCACACACACACTATTCCCAAATAACACCACACACACACACACACACCTTCTGCACATCCTAAACTTTAGCTAGCATTCTTGCCGTTCCTCTTCTTCTTTTTCTTCTTGGAGGACTCAGCATTGGAGGAGGCAGTATTTTTAGGTGTGTCTTGGGAGGGTGGCTTTGATGTGGTTGGTGCTTCTTCTGGAACTTGCACTGGTTCATCCTGGACCTTCACGTCTCCCACTGGGACCGCTGGTTTGACCTCACCAGCCTCGACCAAGATCTCCGCCTCTGCTGCTTCTGGTTTTGGGTCTGTCGGTGGATTAATCTTGACTTTCTCAGGCTCTGATGTCGGTACTGGTTCGGCAGGTTGCTGCTGGATCTCCTCATCTAGTTTAACTGGTTTCACCTCTTTGTCCTCAACCTGGGTTTGAACTTTTACTGCTTCTGGTTTTGCGTCTGTTTCAGAAGTGTTCTCCACAGGTGTTGGAGCTTCTGTTGTGGACTCTGCTGGCTTTGGAACCTCCTCAACTTTATCTGATTCTGCTGCCTCTGATTTTACATCTACCACCTGCTCAGGGACTGAAACCGCCCCCTCTTTGACCTGAGTTTTGGTTTTGAACTGGACAAACGCAGAAGCCACTGAGTCTTCTTCGTGGTCTGAATGACCATTGTCCTCTTCTTCATTGTCGCTTGGTGTGGCCAACAGGGAGGCAGCAAACTCCTGCAGCTTGGCCTGCTCCTCCTTCAGACGGGTCATACCCTGCGTTAAGATCGGGTCCTGCTGCTGGATCTCCTGGAGCTCTTGGATCTCCGCAGGTGTCAGCAGGGCAGATCTGTCAGCATCTTCAGTGTTGGGGATATCATTGGGGTTAGAGCTGCTAAAGACCTTTGATGGGATGACGGAGTTAGCTTGGCGGACTTCCTTAATCTTGTCGTAGAGAACTACCCTCTCTTCCTGTAGGGCACGACACAGCTTCTCCAGCTTCTGGATCTTCAGGACGAACAGCTCGTACTCTTTGCCTTTCTCAGTTCTCTGGAACAAAATGAGAAGCAAAGAAAGTGATATACAATGAGAATAAAACTAGAAAAGTAAGTAAGTAAGTGTTTGGTCTTTGGCTTTCCAACATGGTATCCTCTCTTATCCTCTCCAAAAACAAACAAACAGGAAGTACTTTCAAAAACCATACTCTCCATCTTGAATATCCAAAGTTACGTTAAGTCCAGTTCAAAGATTCGTCATCAACATACCTCATCAATCATGTCGTTCAGAGCCTTGTTGCAGTTCTCAAACCTCGTCTTCCACATATTTGAGTCTTTGTCCATTTTCTTCATCTTATCTGACATCTAAAAGGGAAAGTTTAAGATTACACGTGTGAAAACCTTTTGTTTTAATATTTACAAAGTCAGACAAAGGTGTGCTGTAGGAACTAGAAACATGAACAGTCATGAAGTAAGATCTAAAGACTATAGAAGAGGACTGGTGAATAAAACGAGACTAATAAAAGGGCTATAGGTACAAGATAATTATGCCCAAACATCTTAAAGATGGGTTCCTCAAGAATATACAGTAAAGACAAACTGATCCCACTGATAGCCACTTAGATCTCTATGAGCCACCTAACAGCCTCCACCTACATTATCCATCTCCTTTTTGAAGCGGACGTAGATTTCGTTGCTTTTGGCCAGTGTCGCCTGAAACTCGTCAAACTTCGTAGCGTAGAGGGCCAGCTGTGGTTGGACACAAAGACAAGAGAGTCAGACTAAACCACAAGACCAGACATCAGCCCCTCACATATCTGGATTTCAGAAGTCCCACACATTCAGTTAACGCCCAACAGGTACACTTTGATCAGAAACATGTTTTACTGTCTAACTTGAGACGGTTAGCAAAACCACAAGACACGCAGTGTGATGTACACATTCATGCATCAATAATTATAATTCTTCCACCGCTGTTCTTCAGGCCTAAATTGACTTATTATAATGTTATTTTTGTGAAATTAAAAGATGCAACGCTCTCCTTTCATTTCCTCGTATTGAGCATTAATGAAAACATCTTTGAAAACGACGTATTCCTTAAAGACAGTTCAGACACGTAGTCGTATGTTTAAAGAGCCAAACCCTTTTGCTCTAAATCTCGGGGAACATAAGGTATGGGATAATGACTGGGCCTCGAAGTGATGAATTACAAGTTGCATCAGTCATTAATTATGAGCCGTACACTCTGCTGGAGGCCATTAATCATTCACACTTGCACAATTTTGCATGAGGAAGTCCAGCCTAATATTTCAATACTTCAAACTCTCAGAAACACAACAGGCGTCACAAAAATGAACTTAAAGAACGTTTACTGTAAATCAATATTCTCTTCAAATTCAACAATACATTATTTGAGCGGTCAGTTTTCTGGCTGGGAAAGCCCTTAAAATAACCTGTCAAAGGTGGTCCAAGTCAAGTCAAAGGCCCTTTTGGCAAATTGTATGTCCAGATGTCTTTAGCTGGTCGAGTGTCACATCGGTCAAGTCCAAGTCGAGTCTCAGTCCCTCGTTTTTGTGACTTGTGTCTAGTCCTGAGTCCTGACTCAGGTCTAGAACCAAGCCTAACCCTGAGACTCCATGCGACCTCTTCTTTTATTAACGATGGACACATAAAATATGAACTTGAGAGTTCAGAGCTGAGTTCTTCTGTCCCTGAACAGCAGTAAATGTGAGTATGTAGAGAAAGGGATGAAGAGGGGCTGCGATGTTTCTTCGGTAGAGAGCAGCTTCACTGTGAGAGACACACTGCTGCACCACAAACAAAGTTCCATTCACCTCCATTGTACTGAGGTGGGTGCCAAAATCTCAGAGCCAGATTCAAAACCTGAATGAATAAAACCAGAAGTGTCATCTGTAATTTAACCTTTAACTCTAGCAGAGTTTCGCAGTTGAACATTTATACATTTTAGATTTAGATGTCTGTCTCTAGAGTTTTATTCCCTGCAGTGTGTAACCATGGTAACCCTGCTGCTACCTGCGCTGGTGGTCGGCATGTTCGTTTTGTCAGTGAATATTCACCTGCGCCTGCATCACAGTCCCCTGCTCTCTGAGTGTGTGAGCCTGCAGTTTCCACTCAGCAGCCTGAACCAGTAACTGGTTAGAAGAGAACAGACGAAGACACATTACAGACGTTTCTTTACCTTCTTCTTCATGGTCAGCTCCTGCTCCTTCATAGCGAAGCATTTCTTTGTTTTGTCAATAGCCTCCCTAAGCAACTACGGCGACAGAGACAACACACAGTCAATCTGGGTGGCCTCCGTACAGTCAGAGCTGTATGATGAATGAGTGTTTGACAAGAAATAATCTAATTGTTGTGGATGTTAATTCACTTTGAATTGATGGATCTAATTCTTACAAGATTCACAGAAAAAAATCAAGTGAAGACAACAAATATCAAATGACATTAAATGGCAGCAGAAAAAGAAAACATCAACAAAAAGTGATCGCAGAAATCTAATAATGGAAATCCAAGAAACACTTAGATAACTGATAATAATCTATGTTACTGATATTAAATGGTAACTGCTGCATTAAAGCAGTAATGGCACACGTTTCAAGAGGTCAGTTTATGTAAATATAAAGAATGTAAAAAAAATATATGTATATAATGTGAACACAGATGATCATAAAATCACACTGAATTATCAGCTGAAAGTCTGTTTGAACTCACGTATTCCTTCTCTCTCTTGTGTTTCTCCTCGGCTTCCTTCAGCAGAGCGTTGGCCTGCTGCAGTTTGGCTTCAGTCAGTTTGTTCTGCAGGTCGCGGCGCTGGTCGATCTTCTCCAAACTCTGCAGAGACACAGGAAGAATCTGAATCTGCAACACTTACTGTCCGCTGACTGACTGACTGACTGACTGATTGTTTGGGCTGTAAAATGTCAGAAAATATCCTGAAGCCCAAGTTAACATGTCCAAATGGCTTAACAACTTAATCTTAACCCGTTGACCTTTGACCTTTGACCCTCCCTCACCTCCTCCCTCATCTCGCACTGGTTCATGAGACTCTCCAGTTTGTCCGTCAGGTTGCTGTTTTCGTGGCACAGCTTGTCGTTTCGGGCGCTGTGCTGCTCGATCTGAGCCTGGATCTCTGTCAGCATCATCTGGAAGTGGCCGGTCAGCTCCGTCCTCTTCTCCTCATCCTCCCTGCAGCGCTGAAGGGTCTCCTCCTGGAGGGGGGGGGGAGGCAGGAGGGGGGCAGAGAGGGATGAATGGATGGTAGAAGTAAAGCGGCTTTGACTTTATGTTCCATTTAATTCCACAGTGTCAGATTGGTCTCTAATAAAATATATGTACCAAGTTAAACTACCAGCAGCAGTGTGTCCCAGTTACTGCCGCATGCAGCAGCTACATACCCTCAGCGTGCTGTAGTGTCCCTGCAGCTCTCTGCACAGACTCTCCAGCCTGCTGCGAGCTGCGAGGCTGCTGACACTCTCGGCCTGCAGCTGCTGCCGCTCGTCCAGCAGGACGGACAACTTCTGCTGCAGAGCACTCAGCTTCTTCTCATCACAGCGCCGCAAGGCTGCCTGCACACACACACACACACACACATAGACACATAAACACACACACAGACACACACACACAGACACACACACACACACACACAGACACACACACACACAGACACATAAACACACACACAGACACATAAACACACACACACACACACACACACACACACACACACACACACACACAGACACATAAACACACACACAGACACATAAACACACACACACACAGACACATAAACACACACACACACACACACACACACACACATAAACACACACACAGACACATAAACACACACACACACACACACACACACACACACACACACACACAGACACATAAACACACACAGACACACACACACACACACACACATAAACACACACACAGACACATAAACACACACACACACACACAGACACACACACACACACACACACACACATAAACACACACACACACACACACACACACACACACACAGACACATAAACACACACACACACACACACACACACACACAGACACACACACACACACACACACACACACACACACACACACACACACATAAACACACACACACACACACACACACACAGACACATAAACACACACACACACACAGACACATGAACACACACACACACACACACAGACACATAAACACACACACACACACACACACACACACACAGACACATAAACACATAAACACACACACACGCACACACACACACACACACACACACATAAACACACACACACACACACACACACACACACACACACACACATAAACACCATTGTATGAACTGAAGGAAAGACACTTCCGTAGTATCTGAAAAGAAAAACCAGTCTCACCAGTTCAGCATGCTTCCTGACCAGTTCTTCCAGTTTCTCCTGAGGAGAGATCTTCTTCAGACTCTGCATGATGACAGAGACCTCTGTGCACACACAAAGAATTGATTGATTCATTTTCAAAAATCAATCAATCAAAAATCAGAAATGAAAACTCACCAGTTTTTCTTTCCCTAAATTCTTTTCATGTCATGAGAGTTTATTTATTTATTCTGCCGTGTGAACTGTTTACGTAGCAGCTGTCAAGACAACAAACAACTGCTGCCAAAGAGAACGAAATGTTTTCGGCTTTTTAACTTTATTTATTTATAGTATTATATATATATTATGTTATTATATATTATCATATTATATGTCTTTTTAAGCTTTGATACACCATCGAGTATTTCTCACTTTCTATATTTGGTTTTAGTAACTAGCTGCTGTCTCACTCCATGTGATGTGTATTATTACTGAGTAAAGTAATATGATTACCTCTTTTGGTATCAGTGAGGGTGGACAAAGTATTAGAAACACCTGTCAGTGTAACACAACACAGTGAATGAAAGACTACAGTACGAAATACTAAATACTAAACTAAAGGAATGTCCCTTTAATCATCAACAGTCAGATGAATAGTTACCGTCCTGCCGATAGCATTGCTCTTAGCATTTTGCTGCCTCACCTGTCTCCACGGCAACTGTGATGTCATCTTTTGCCTCCATCTTCTCCGTCTCTGTCTCCGTCACACTCTGACACATTCAGAACAAAACGCCGGTTACGTGAACATTCCCACCGATCAGCAGAAGTCAGAAGTGAGTGTCAGGTTTGGCGTCACCTGACCTACCTGTCGGTCCAGGAGGCTGGCGGCAGAGCCGTACGTGCTGATGATGTCCTCCAGGCGCCTGCTGAACTCCTCCATGGGGTTGGAGGAGGAGGAGGAGGAGCCGCTGGCTGCAGGAGGAGCCGCCGCCTCACCTTCGGTGTTCTCAGCGCCCGGGGGGGGGGACGCCACATCAGGCTGGGGGGACACCATCAGCTCAGCTGCTTTCACCGACGTCTCCATCCTCAGTGTTCTGGGATTGATGGACAGAGTCAGTCCTCCATATGTGCAGTCTGAATTTCACTTGTCATGCCATTTTGGTTTTCCTTATGTAGCTACAGCTGGTCCAGGGTTAGATCCTGAGAGGGGGCCATTTGGATCTGGTTCCAAATAGTTGATCGGATGATTTGTTTAGATCTGAGTTTAATAAATCTCTTATTGAATCTTTTATGTTCTCTCTCTCTGTTTTTATGAAAGAAACATTAAGGTAAAGGCAGAATGTCAATCGTGTTCATTTAAATCTCAATCCTTGAATACAGTTTGTGTACATCTTTGCTGAAAACTATTTGGTATGTATTGTATTGGTTGAGACAATGCATACTGACTCAATGTATACTTTCCAGCACTCTTTTTATCCCATTCAGTGGTTCATGTCTGCATTTAACCAGCAAACTAATTCTGAGTGAAAATATCTGTCAGCTGAATCCACATGTCGTATTAATCTTCTAACTCAGCCCAATAAAACGGTGACAGATCACAGCAGTCTGTCATGTTATTAAAGGAAGATGGATTTAAACGTAGGAAGATAATAAGCCTCTAAACTCCAGCGGCGCCTCTCTCCTCCCAACAGCCTCTCTGGTTTTATGTACACAGCTTCAGTGGGTTCAGACAACACGTCTGATTGGCTGGTAAAATGGTCATTTTCTAAAGTCAGAGCTTGGTATCCATCGGCTGCTGTGATGTGAGAGCTTATGAGGTTAAATGCTCTACGTAACATTTACCTGCTTTCATTACAAATTACAACAATATCAACTATTATGCAGATGACACCCACATTTATCTTTCTCTGTCACCAAGAAACCACAGTCCCATGCATTCTCTCTGCAAGTGAACTGAATAATTAAATGATTGAATGTGCCTGAAGTTTCTCCACCTAAGTGCAGACAGATCTGAGAAAACTGAGAGGTAGCACTCATCGTGAGTCTGTCTCTGAAAACCAAAAGTCGGAAATGTTTTAAAGTTAAACTCTAACATCCACGTCAATTCAATTACAAAGTCTGCACTCTACCACCTTAAAAACACAGCAAGAATCAGAGGATTCATGTCCAGGCAGGACTTAGAGAAACTAATCCGTGCTTTCATTTCCAGCAGATTAGATTACTGTGATGGTCTTTTTGACAGGTGTCTCAGACAACGTCAGCTCATTCAGAAAGCTGCTGCTTGAGTCCAAACAAAGAGCAACAAAACAGAACACATCACAGTTAAAAGTTCTGGTGTTTTACCATCTGAACCCTCTGAGGTCATCAGGTCTCTATCAGCTAACTGTTCCCAGAGTACAAACTAAACATGGAGAAGCAGCCTGTAGTTCTGCGGATATGAGACCACCTTTAAATCCAGGTTGTTCTGCTCTACCTTTGACTGAACCTTAAATACGCATCATGAACCATCTCATCTTCCTATCCCGTATACTTTCATGCTGTTTTTA
This sequence comes from Enoplosus armatus, assembly GCF_043641665.1. Lineage (NCBI taxonomy): Eukaryota > Metazoa > Chordata > Actinopteri > Centrarchiformes > Enoplosidae > Enoplosus > Enoplosus armatus. The sequence continues at coordinate 1,243,537 of NC_092198.1, read as the reverse complement.
ATTTTACTCAGTACTACCTGCCTGCCTGTGTAACGGCCGCTGTAGCTAACAGGGCTTTAGACACTGAATCTTGTTTTAGTGAATATAAATCTGTTTATCCTCTCAGCTCTGTCGCAACATGATGGCTGCCTCCGTTATTGTATCTGGTGAGTTAAAATTAGCCGTCTGAGCCAGCCCACCCCCCACTTTGTCACACACACACACACACACACTCATGAACAGACACACTCCAGAGCACACCTGTTACAGTCTATTCTGAGAGCGTCCAAATATGGTCACACACACACACACACTGTTATCACGCACATGCTATAGAAACATGGGAATTTGGAGTTACATAAACACACAGTTACTTTGTCTCTTAACCTGCTTCATTTCGTACCCCCCCCACACCCCCCTCCCACTCTTGCTGTAAGCAAAATCAGGCTCCACCCACTAAGTTGCACAACCAATCACAGTCACCCTCTGAATTTCAAGCTGTCAACCACATGGAACTGAAACTATAAACCCTAAATCAGAGCCAATCAGACGTTTGAATCAACTCAGTAACAAACACAGATGACAAACTGAGTCTTATTAGGCTGAAAGTTAATATTTTTAAAGTTTAAAGTGAAAGTTTATATGTTGCTTTCAGATGTATAGAACTATACAGAATCTAAGAAAAGCAACCTTGTTGTCTTGTTGTTTTGTTGACCCAACAGTCGTGAATTTTTATCTGTTATTATTTTTACACATAGATATTATAAATATGTTTTTACGTCCAGTTGATGCCATACTTTTGCTTCCAAAGCAGAAACATCAGTTTGTTTGTAATAAAAAAAAAAGACATTATAGTCAAGAAGAGCTGAAATAACTAAACAGACAACGAGAACAGTAATTAATTCATCACAATCAAGAAAAACACTTAACTAACAGCACAAAAAGAGGCTACTTAAATGTTTGAATTTGACTAAACATCTATATATATCTATATATATCTATAATCCTCTCTACGACAGTTTCGGTGTCATCCTGCCACATTATCATCAGATTTAGAAACATAAAGTCTTTAAATGTCCTAAATATCATGATAGTGTGACTGAAGTGAAGACACTGACGGTGACAAAGCAACTTCTCATGTCATGGCAGCCATTACTGAAGCCCTCCATGTGTTTCCCATGTTAGTACATTATAGTAGTATTATACAGTAAACCAGGTCAGTACACATTTAATTCAACTATCCCTGAACCAACCAGCAGGTCCTTTTAATGCCTCTGAGGTTTAAAAAATGTATTTTTTCCAAACTAATCTACTCAAAGAAGAAGCAGAACAGTAACAAAAGACACTTCTGTTGTTGAACTTTGGCTAAAACACAAATGAACAGACACTTTACTGAAAGCAGAGGTTTCTAAAGAGGTAGAGAATGAAAAGAGTCTTACCAGGATCAGCAGAGTAAAGGAGAGGAGGTGAAGAAGAGACAGAGAGAGGCAGAGGAGGAGGAGGAGGAGGAAGAGGAGGAGGAGGAGGAGGGGGGGGGGGGGGGGGGGCTGCTGACGGGCCGAACAACAGCTGACACCCAAAATAACCTGCGAGGCTCAGCTCACTCTCTGAGGCAACATGAGTGTGTGTTTGTGCCGAAACAGGAGTGTGAATAAAGGGGGGGGGGGGGGGGGGGCTTCTACTTATATCTGATATGTCTGTAAAAACCAGGACGTCCCCTGACGTGGCTCGAGTCTTTCAGTTGCTCCAAAGTCCGGACAGAAATATCATTTCTACAGGTTTTAAAATGTTTTATTGTCTCTTATCTGCTGTGTTTGATTGTCTTGTGTTTGGCACAGTGAGACCCCCCCTCACACATATCTACAACATGTCAACAACAACACGATAAACGACTGATGTCCACGGTGGTTTGTGATGTAACAACACTACCACTGGATCAGACCCATACAATCAATACTAACAATAAAATCAACAATAACTCCAAACGAAAACATAAAGAAAGTGAATTAAACGCGACAAAGTGCTCAGTTCTCTAAAAGGCTGTTTTATTCATTGTTGCAGAAGACAGATATCAGTAAAGTGACAAGAGTCGGAGGCCACAGTCCTCTCAGCCGCTGGACCTGGAACCTCTGCAGCTCAACACATTCACATGTTTGAATGCTGCTGAACGTAATGTTCACAGTGAGCTGGTCCAGGCTCCCGTTCAGGGACCCGACGGTCCCAGACCTTTGAGTTCGGGGACTGTCTGTTCTATGGAGTTCACTTTAATCCAGAACGTGACCTTGAATTGATTCCTCTCAGGTTTTGGTTCTCCCCGTCTTCAAGCCACATTAAAATATGTTTTCATGAAAAAGCATCACGACATTTCAACCTCTCCTGGAGATATTATACACAGCCTGAGGCCTGAAGTCTGTGACATGATGAGTGGATGAAGAGTTAGATTCTGCTGGATATTCCCACTCAGCCACAGGTACTCCACAGAAACTCCTCTTTCAGCTCAGCTCACTCTGGTTTGCTGTTTGCACACAAACTCGAACTCGTTGTGTCCGAGCCACAGCTCCGGAAGCTCCTTCACACGGTCCAACCCGAACTCTACCACCAGACCCATCAGAACCTCCTCGTCCACCAGGTCAGACTCTATTCCGGGGACGTGTTCCTGGAGCGGAGTCCACCCGGGCGGACGGAAGTCTGCAGAGCCGCCGTCGTCTCCAAACCGCCCCGGGTAGTTAACAGTTTGTGGCTCGTGCGTGTGATTCTGATGACGGGATGCGGGTTGCCCGTGGTTACGATACTGCGTGTTCAGCTTCTGCAGGTGCCTGCTGGCCGACAGCTGTCCCGGTGATGCCGCTGCGCAGCTGGGACCCGGATAGTGGGAATAGATGCGCGCTCCGTGACGCACCGCGTTACTGTCAACATTCCCAACATGCGCGCTCCCGACTGAATGCGCAACATCGGTCACTCCAAGGTGGCCCATTGAGAGGCCGTCATATTCCAGCTGCAGCGGCTGCTGGAGGGGGGGCGAGGCGGGGAACTGTCTCCTGCCCAGCTTTCTGTGCGCTGGGTCGCGGTAGCCGGCGAGAGGCAGCGCGGCGAGTTCACCTGCACGGTTCATCACGGCTCCATCAGCTGATGTAGAATCTGTGAGAACAGACCTGAAGTGACGTTTACTGTCATATGGGAGAAGGGGATGGTAATCTGCCCCCCGCCCCCCTCATAAAACACCATCACTGCTGCAGGAATACGCCGCACAATAAACGTCAGACCATTTATCATAATACTTTGTCCCGTAAGAAACTGACACCCACCGTCCAAAAACAAAGTTGCTACACGCCCTCCGAGAGTCGCGTTGGTGACGTCGTCACCGCTGGAGGAGCCTCGTGCCGTCGACACACTGCAGGTCTGTCCCTTTATTCGCGCCTTTACGCGCCGAAGTCGCTCCTTCGCCCGTTGCGCACCGTGTGGTGGTCCTTCAGTCCTCTGTGAGGCCGCTGTTATGCAACTCGACGCGATTCGCCCGCTTCCACCCCCCCCCCCCCCAATTCATCTGTTCGATGTGACGCATGCGTTGTTTTAATCCCCAAACTGTGAAACTGCTCCGGGCGCTCTGACCTGGAGATGACACATCCAGCCAGCCGGCAGCAGCTTCCCTCATCACCACACAATGAAGAGTGCAAAGGCGGGAGGGGGGGCGCCACGTGACCATCCCTGTAACAGGTGGGCAGTATGGCAGCAGGATCACCTGGATCAGGAAGTCTAAAGGAAAGACATGAGGTGGTCTGTTGTTCCTTCAAACGGCCCCCAACAGACACATTCAGTCCAAACCTGCAAACATTCCCGCTTTTCCTCCTCCTCCTCCTCCTCCTCCTCTTCTCTGCTTGTCTCCTTACTCTCAACACGTCCTCCGTCCTCACCTCCCCCCCCCCCGTGTGTCTTTCAGAGACAAACACTGTGAAAAACGCTTCATTGCTTTAAATCTCATGAATCCCAAATGTCCTGTTTCGGTTTATTGTTCGGTGACGAGCAGATGAAACGTCCTCAGTGTGAAAGACAGAAGGAGACTGTTTCCTTCCGGCTGCAGACGTTCCTTCATTTCTTCACATCAGCTGTTTTTTGTTGATCCTCTGAATGAGCAGCAACACCTTCTCACTCATGTTGGAACGTTCATGTAAAACAATGTGCAGTGTTTCAAAGTGGGTCTGGTGTTTCTCTGTGACGATGACTTTACTTTCAGTGTTGAGCAGCGTAAAACATTGTGAACACTGCTGAACCATCCTCCTCCTCCTCCTCCTCCTCCTTCCTCCCTGTTCCGTTACCCTCGTCACCTCGTCTCCCCTCGTCGCCACGGTAACAGTGATGAAGACGAATGACAAATGTTTGCCTCTGTAACAGAAACTTCCTGGATGATTCATTGGGTCCACCGTCATTATCATCACCCAGCTGGTCAGCTGGAGTGTGTGTGTGTGTGTGTGTGTGTGTGTGTGTTTCATTAATTTGAAATGATTGATAGAGATGATTTAACTGCACTTCACACAGACACACAGACACACAGACACGCGTACGTTGTGTTTCATTTCAGGAAAGCTGCTCTTGTATCCTGCAGCCTCAGTTGAAACACTGTAGTCGGTTTTCTTTGACATGAATTAGACTATAGATATATTTTAGATCAGAGGCTCAGGTGACTGGCAAAGGTCTGGAAAAGTCCATGAAAGTAACCAACCATTCACCAAAGATCCAATCTGCTATCCATCCAATACCTGCAGTGAAGGACAAGTGTTGGAACAACAGACTTCAGTTCAGTTTGTGATGTAGAGCTGAAGTACAGGTGGAGTTTCTGACTGACAAACCAGAGGAGGAAGATTTGATCCTAATGGTTTGGAAAAGGTTAAAGTCAAACGTTCCAGTCAGCAGAGAAACACTAAACTGTAAAGTCTGAACAACACATTGAATGACAGATGAGATGGAGAGGTGCATATTGTTGGCAAACTCTCGTGAAGCAGTTTGATGACCAAGCAGATGGTTGGGATGCAGCCTCTGCTGGTCCACTAATCTATGCAACACGAGGATGAGCGTGCGGTAAAGGCCACCTGAGGTTACATCTGCATCAAGAAGCATTAGCGAGTCCTCCCTCCAGTGATTAGTCCTGTCAGCTGCCGTCAGAAGCTCTAATGAGGCCAGAAAACAGCAAGAAGTCCAGGTCTGACTCACCAGCCCAGATCTGAGCATGAAGCTGTGGAACAAATGCAGACATCAAACACCGACTGCAAGTGAGCCGCAAACATGGAAATATTATTCAAATACAGAAATGTTCAGCTTTAGCTGAAATATCTCAACTACTGTCTTCACTTTTTGTTTTTGGTTCAGAGTGAAACGTCTCAACAGCTAGAAAAGGCAGATGGTACCTGCGATGACAGCTGAAGTTTAAGTGCAGCTAAAAAAAGAAAACAGTTGAAGTGTAGGCCCTGATTAAAGTTGAAGTGTCAATTTTACTGTAAGTGCTGTGAAGTATCAGTTGAAGTGGAGTTTAATGTTTGAAGTGATAACTGAGCAGGAGGTGGAGGCAGAACTGGAGGTCCTAACGTTTATAAGCTGAAAGAAGACTGGGCTGTCCAAAGGAAGGCCGTCTGATTTAAAATGATCCCAGTTATGATCCAGTTTGAGCTCCACATGAACCCTGTTTGCATTGCAGAACCTTTTGAAGACAGAAAACAGTTTGGAGGCGGTTGTGTTTTTATAGTCAGCTGTTACTTCCGTTCTTCCGCTTAATGAGATTTGAAGGATGAAATGATGCGACGTTATTTAATTCTCCAGCTGCGAGGTTTTAGTGTTTTCCAATTTTCAAGTCAATCTGTATGCTAATTTCTCACCGCACATTGGTGAGTAAACCCCCCCCCCCACCGCCCCCCTGTCTCTGGATGCAGTGAGACAGGCAGAGAAGAAGACAGGAAGGTTACTCACCTCTACTCACCTTATGGCTTGAATTTGTCTTAAATGTGAATCCATGACACGTTAATTGCAACATAAATGTGATTTATGTTAAACTTGAAAATAGAGTCTGCACACTTGTTCATATTAATCATTATTATTAGACATTCTTTTTTGAATATTTCTGGTATAAAGCTGAGAACACAATTCAATCAGAGAGAGTGAGGAGTTCAGGTTTCAGGAGGGACGTAAAGGACAGATGAAGCAGCAGCGCCCTCGTGTGGACACAATAAGACGACATGATGCTCTCGTGTTTAACATCGTCCTCATGTTTACACATCGATCACTGACAGGACCACAGAACTATTCTCACTATATCTGTCCTCAGTTGTTGCTGCGCAGGATTTTGCCATCGTCGTAGTCATCGTATGTTATGTCCCCTACATGCAAAGTTAAGGAAGGACAATGAATAAAAGACGATCAGACAAATGAAACAGTAGAATATAAAAGAATAGAAGTGAGACAGCGTGAATACGTTTAACTGAATAAAATGCAAACAGAAACGTCTTCAGCCTTCTTCAGATTTTCAGTCGTGTGGAGCGTAAAAACTGAATGCTGCTCCTCCATGTTTGTTTGGACTCTGGTCTGGAGGGTTCATAACGGATCATTCAGTTCTTTATAAACCAACAAGGGATTTAAAATCAATGTCAAGATCTGAGAATCAGATTGATCTGAACCACTTTCCTCAGCTGCAGCCGTCTGATCTGAGACCTGCAGAGACAGCGTGACAGTGGTCGAGCCGACTGCAGATCAACACGTGGACCGGTTCCTCTAAAGCCTGCTGAGACCGAAGTCCTTCAATTCTCCATGTATTCTGACAGGAAGTGAAGATGGAGGGTCAAACCAGGTTAGTGCTCCTTAAATAAGCTTTCTGTTTGAAGCACTGGTCACCTGGATGAAGACGTGCGTCACTGAAGTACAGTAGCAGTACTGATATACAGTTATACTGTTATATAATGTTAAATATACGGTTCTGTTGGTGACCAGTTGGTGGCAGCAGAGAGCCGTCAGATTCCTGTGTGGACCCAGAAAGTCCTGAAACACAGACCAGGTCCACGTTCACCAGCAGGAGTGTGTGTGTGTGTGTGTGTGTGTGTGTGTGTGTGTGTGTGTGTGTGTTTGTGTGGAAAACACAATCATTTTCAGTAAATCAGCCTTTCTGTTTGTCACTCACACTGTGTCTTAATCACACACACACACGCTGCCTTCATTCAAACCTTTGGACTTATTAAAGTATATTGACAATCTAAGATTAAAAAGAGTCAAAACAAAACAAAGCATCAGTTTAAACCCTCTGCGATGGAAGCCCCCGTGACTTCTTCTGTGCTGTGGGGAGAAAGATGAATTTTAAAACATCAACAAAAACATCCAGTAAAGGTTTGTTTCTTGCACATAACTGTTAACTGTCACCATCCAAACAACTTACTTTTGAGCAAAACGTCATCTATCAAACGTCAGCGTGTTAGCATTTAGCTTGAAGTTAGCGTTTAGCTCAAAGCGCCGCTGTGCGTCAGTTCAGCCTCGTAGAGCCGCTTGTTGCTGAAAACAAAAACTGAAAACTGGGAGACATCGTATTAAAATGTGATCAAATAAAGGTGGAATTAGAGATAAAGGCTTCTTGTATTCTGTGAGCCTGTTTGAAATAAAAGTCTGCATCTCTGCTGTTGAGGTAAATAAATGATGAGGATTTAAAGTCATATTAAAAAAGAGATGTCCTGATTTTCCATCTTTTGAGAGACACAGGTGAAAAGAAGAAACCTCCTCCTGAATCCAGTCCAGACCTCCAGCTGGTCCACTTTATCCTGTTTGGCTTCATGCTGTGCTGTGAGCTCCTGTTGACACAGCAGCCCCCCCCCCCCCGTGTATCCTGCGTGTCACATGTTGTCAAATGAAGCGCGTCTTTCGACGTACAGCTCGTGTGTTTTGGACTTTATCCTGCATAATATGAATAATTCAAGGAAATGTTTGAAATAATTCAAACATTTCCTGCGAAAGGGGGAAATAAAGCAGCGGTTCTTCCTTCCTGCTCGGGTCAGGTGTCGGCGGTGCTGCTGTCTGTTAGCAGGGATTAACCCAGCAGCACCGCCGTGACGAGCCTCTGAGCGACAGCGCTGTGATCCTGTCTCAAAGTAAAAGCCCTCTGTGATCTTGTTTCAAAATAAAAGTCCCCCGGAGTAAGCAGTGGTTAAAGGGCTGTGTGATGCTCAGTAACCGGGCCTGCTGACTTTTATTTTGATCTTCTTCTGTCTGCGCTCTCTCTCTCCTGCTCTCTTCCATCTTTTAGTTTCTCCTTCCACTCATTCCACTGTTTCCATTTTCTTTCCTTCTTTCCTTCTTCCTTCCTGTCTTTCGTCCTTCCTCTTTCCTTTCTTTCCTTTTCCTGTCTCCTTCTTTCCTTGTCCTCTTTCTTCCATCCTTCTTCTCCTACTCCCTTCCTTCCATTCTCTTTATCCCTTCTCTATGTCTTGCTCCTTTCTTCCTTATTTCCTTTCTTCCTTCTGTCTTTCCTCTATGCTCGTCCCTCCTGTCCTTCCTTCTGATTCCCTGCCCTCTGACGTCTGACTTCTCTTCTTCTTCGTCCTATATTGGGAACAATGGGATGTAATGTACACTCTGCAGCCGAGTCTCTTAGATTACACAGACTGGATTTCTTTTTCCTTCTGTAGTTGTGTGATGCTGTGGTGAAAAAGTCCTCCTTTCTCTTTGAGCACTAAAACTGCAGATGGGGAATATGTGGAGATTTATTCAGGCTGCTTTCTGTAGGCTTTATATACATCCCAGCCACACACTTAGACTGTATTTGTCTCTTTCACCTTTCATTGTCTTTGTGTCCTCATTGTCTTTGTGTCCATCAGTGTCTGTATTCACTGTGTCTCGCTAAGCTTTCTCTCAGAGGGTTTCCGTCGCTCGCCTGTCTGAAATGCTGAAACATGTTTCTGGGGTTTTCTGCACCTACGATGGAAACAAAATCCTACTCGGGACAAATCAGCCACTACAGACTGATGCAGACATCATAACCATCCAACACGAACAGGATGTCAGCCTGATAGAGAGGTAAGCTCCGTCCCCCTATTGTCCCCTCTGTCTGAGAGGGACAGCACTTCAGTAACGTCCCGTCCTGTTCGTTAGTCTGTTTTGTCTTATTTTGTCATGTTTCATGTTGCACATTTCCTGTTTTATTTTGTACCTCTCCTCTCGTTTCAGACACTTCACTTCCTGCCCCCGTGTGTTTCCCGCCTTCGTGATTACCTGCCCCGCCCTGATTAGTTTCACCTGCCCGTCATTAGTCTCCCACCTGTGTGTATTTTACCTGTGTCCCCCCCTCCTTCTGCTCCAGTTCGTCTTTGTCCTTTGTGCGAGCGTTCCAGTGATTCTCCCAGTGTGTATTTCTTGACTCCCTGGTTCTGATCTCCTTTGGCTTTTTGACTCCGTCTCTGTCTCTTCCCTCCTTGATATTCATCACCGTCTGACTGCTCTACCGCAGACTGAACCCTGTCTGTCTCCAGTAAAGACGGACTTTTTGCTTCTAACCTGCCTGAGTCTGAGTCGTGCTCGTCCTCCTCTGTGAAATCCAGTCGTTCGCCACGTATTTGAAATCCAAACAGTTCGTTTTTCACCTAAAACAAAGTCTAGGAAGCACTAATATAACAACTCCAACTTCACACAGTCAGCACATCTGTGTGTGTGTGTGTGTCCTGTGTACATGCATGGCATCTGAATGGGTTGTTGTTTCAATGCTGAACACTTCGCTGCAGTATGTCCAAGGATGCAGGTTCCTTTGAGAGCAAAGCACTGTTCTGGTTTTGACCTCCAGTGTTCAAAAGCTTAAAGTGAATTAGTTGAATTCTTCACCACACATTCCCTCAGTGGATACCCGTCTGCAGCTGGTCCAAAGACGCATGCCGATGATTCAAAGCAACAGTATGCAACTATTTTACATTAAATAGCAGCTTAAAAATCATTTTGGTGGTACACCGACTGCAACAGGGAGAAAGATGTGCGTAATGCTGCGATAAGAAGCAGCTAGCTTGGTCTTCTCAGTACGGACATCGCGGCAGAGGTCAAGAGGCCGATGAGGACGGAGGAAGCTAAGCGAGCTGGAACAGTCAGTAGTATTAGCTGGCTTGCTGTGTCTTGTGTTGTTGCACTTGCTTGTTAGCGAAGTTGGCGACTTACTAGTTTGTTATCAGAAGTTCTTTCAGCTTGTCAACAAATGGAATGAGATAGATGACTGAGAATCAAATGAGAGGACATGTAGAGGGACATGGAGAGGGACATGGAGAGAGACAAGTAGAGAGACATGGAGAGGGACATGTAGAGAGGCATGGAGATGGACATGGAGAGGGACATGGAGAGAGACATGGAGAGGGACATGTAGAGGGACATGTAGAGAGACATGTAGAGGGACATGTAGAGAGACATGAAGAGGGACATGTAGAGAGGCATGGAGATGGACATGGAGAGGGACATGTAGAGAGACATGGAGAGGGACATGTAGAGAGATATGTAGAGAGACATGGAGAGGGACATGGAGAGAGACATGAAGAGGGATATGTAGAGAGACATGGAGAGGGACATGGAGAGAGACATGAAGAGGGACATGTAGAGAGATATGTAGAGGGACATGTAGAGAGACATGGAGAGGGACATGTAGAGAGACATGTAGAGGGACATGTAGAGAGACATGGAGAGGGACATGTAGAGGGACATGTAGAGGGACATGGAGAGGGACATGTAGAGAGACATGGAGAGGGACATGTAGAGGGACATGTAGAGAGACATGGAGAGGGACATGGAGAGGGACATGAAGAGGGACATGGAGAGGGACAGAGTGAGAAGTGAGAAACAACAGAACAAATGAAGTGAACTTTACAGATTACAGAAGGACGAGAGAGAGAAACAGAAAATGAATGATGAGAGAGACTGAGGACATGTCATCTTTAGAGGGACGAGCCAGGACCATCTAATCAGCTGTAATACCATTTGACCCATTCAGTGGTTTGATTGAGGACCCATTTGCAGAAGCAATCAAAGACGAGTAACAGGGTGGATGCTCCTCCGTCGCTCTCCTGACTTCACTTCAATGATGGATTATTTTAACGTCGTCCACTTGGTTGACACTTTCATCAAAAGCCATTTCCAGAACACGCGTGCAGACACAACCAGAGTATCAGTGGGAAGTCAGCCCTAACCCTGGAGCAGTTAGCGGGGAATTGAACCCCTGACCACCTTCATCCAGTGAGGACAGAGTTCAACAAGTGACGTCATGGCCAGAGAAAGGTTGGCTGTGGCGTTACTGCAGGATTAATGTGCAGGACTCTGGAAAACACAGAAACCCACCGACTCAAATCAAGTTAACGTGTCATTGGCTGCTGAGCCCACACAGGTCTGACGCGTTAATCGCATAATTACAGGCTCATTTAGGGTAGTAAGTAGTTTTAAAAGCACACAGACGTTCATTTGATTTCCTTCGGATCATCTGCACGAACATGTTCAGTACTTATTCACATGTAAATAACGCACCACCTGAAGCACATCATAAGTGGACTGTAATGTTGTTCGCAAACTGTCTCAGCTCATGGGGAGAGAAAGACGGAGGAGAGACGTCTCAGATGGGTGAAGGTGACACCTTTAAAAGCAGGCTTGGCTCATTACTAGCTGTTGCTTCAGAAAGGAAACAAGTTCTTTGTACATTTTCTTGATTCTCTCTCTGAACAAAAAGTTAGAGGAAAGAAAAGATGAAGTGCTGATCAGTTCCCTTCCTCCGTCTTTACTTCTTCACATCATCTCACACCTCCTGACGTCGACGGCGGATTCAGGTCATTGAGCGTGTCATGAAGGGGATGAATTCTTTGTCCCAGTCCATCACCGTGACTTTATTTTCTCTGCTAAGCCGAAGTGTTAAATAAACTAGGAGCTGTCGTCTCCTGACAGATGTTCAGTAAACCAGCCTGTTAGCTCGACTCCCCCACAGTGACAAATGACACTGTTTATTGGCTGAGATTTACTTGGTGTTGATTTAAAGTAGAAGTGCTTCCTAAAGTAGCTTCTGCCACTTATTGATATTTTGTATATAAACATTGAATATGAATAAGTTGAGTAATATTGGACAAACATTCATCAGGTGGACACGATAATGTTGCTTTGTGCTAATCTGTTAGCCATTTCAACTTGATAAAGCCATGATATGTTAAGTCACTGTGTATGTTACATGTTTTAAGACATTTATTAAAATACTCGGAGTAATCATTTGTGTCTGATGTGGTTTTTATTTCTGCAAGTTCAATTTCCTCATTAAAAAGTCTTATAATTACGTCTACTCCTTCTCTCTCAATGAAAACATCCAAGCGAAGTAACAAGATGGGGGGGGCGGGTTAAAGTTTGATAACAAGTTTCACTGTGCTGAAGTCATCTGTTTTCTGTCTATTGTCTCACTTTGATGGAAACAACACTCACCAACTAATCAGGGGGTGAAGAAGGCCACGGGCGAGGCGGCATTTTAGTTGTAGCACTGCAGGTGCAGATTGGAGGTTTATTAAAAAGTACGAGGGCTCCCTGTGTATCCCATTGTGTGGAGGCTTTCACATTTGGCATAAACAATAGAACAACCAGCCAAAAAGCGCAGCCAGCCTGACAGGCAGACACAGCTTTTTAATTAAACCCAATCACATCCAATCATTCAGGTCTGTCTTGTAATCCAGACTTTCTCTCCTCATTGTCGTCTCTCGCTCCTGATTGTGTTCAGCCATTAAAAGTTGTCCATCACTGCGACGGCTTTCTGTCTCATGGGATCAGAAGTGGCTGCTTTTAATATTAGTGAGGTGGGGGTGAAGCCCTCAGCATCCCTCAGAAACATGCACACGCTTTATATCTATAACAAATAGAAGACGAAACAAGAGTGTAACGCAGCAGCCGCCAGCAGCAGACATCTGATTGTTGTGCTTATTTAACTATAAAATACAGAAATACATAATAGACGAGAGCTTAAGATGCATATTCTAGCTGAACTCTGGAAGTGCCGCAATGCAATTCATCTTGTGGGTTACAGGATATAAAAACATCCACATTACTTCTCACTTATTGTTCATTTACAAGTAAAGGTACGTGCAGCTTCAAGCTAAAATCATGCTGTACCACTGGTCTTACGCTACAACACATTTTGGCAGTTTTTTCTCTGGCAGGGGGGGTGTGAAAACAGATGAGGCAGAAACCTGACACAGTGAAAGGTTTCTAAATGTAGAGCTTTCACCAGAAACATGCCACTTATCTCACGTGCGTCCATACAAGTGGATAAAGTGCTCACGTGTTAATAATGTCCATCTATGTTAGGATCTTGGGTCCTCACAACGATAGAAAAACAAAAACATATACTGCATACACAGGCACCGCATCTACACTCATGGAGAAGTTCATCACCATCGGGAAACACAGTGCACACATACATACTGTGTACTTCCATACCTGTGAGGACCCTCACTGACATAATGTGTTCTCACAAAGATAGCTGCACAAGTCCACACACACACACACACACACACACAGTAAACATTTAATCAGACATCACCTCAACATTACTGCTTCTGTTGTACTTCATCTTTGTTCTTCTCGCTTCTTTCCCTTTTTGACATTTCCGTTCACTCTGAACACAGTTAATTTTCTGTCATAGTTTCACTTCATCAGTGCGAATAATAATATTTTACAGTTTGCTCGCATGTAGTTATTTATTTTAGGGGCCGTGAGTTGAGGAGAGAAGATTAGAAAGAGGAAAGAGCTCCTTTGTGAAGCGAGATTCTGTCCAAACAGAATGAACTATGAATAACTTCCTGGGTCACCAGCTCCGTCTGTAACTTTTAGTCCGACGAGTTTTATTTTCTGTCAGTGATCGTTTTCCCTCAAACGTTCTGCCATCCTGTCCTCTCTGTTCATCATCCCTCTCCCACTTATTCCCATCTTCTGTCTTCCAACTCCACCTAACTATGTCAAATCTTTTCGATCTCCAACTTCTGCTGTCAAACTGTCGCCGTGTCTGTACAGCAGCCGCAGGTTTACTGCAGCAGGACGACTGGAAGGTCTGCTGCATGAATAAAAGATGCAGAGGCCACACAGTACAACATGAAGCAGGTTTGGACTAAAGGTGCAGACAGCTACATTTTTGTGCTGATGTGCAATAAAAAACATTACATCATCTCTGGATATCTAACTATCAACAAGCCTCTGACATAATATTTACATCATCATCATCGGACACTAATATTTCTGCTTATGATCAGCAGCTCTTTAAGGCGGAGTAACCTATATTCAAGTAATCTAAATATATTTCAGTCTCTGAACAAGGAGAAAGTTTGAAGAAGACTTTGTGTCCTTTGATGAAGTAATTATCGTGAATTGAACATCAGCTGCTGCCTTAAACTTGAAGCAAATTAAAGCATTTTACGTGGAAACCATTCTGTTGCCCACAGCATGTGTCAGCTCAATGAGTTGCCATCAGAGTAAAGCAGCCTCTTTTGGAAAACCAGCCTAGTTTGTATTTTTCTCATCATCGATAACAATTTAACGTAAATTTAATCAGTGAACTTGTCATTTTAAAATAAAACTGCTTCTGAGCATCATGTCAGTTTACTCCTGATCAGTCATTCATTTCTAACCTGCTGCTGCATCAACACTGATCTCCATCAGCAGGTTCCCCTCAGTGCTGCCGTCACGATGATGATACGTGTTGATGACGATGAGGGTGCTACGTCTTCATCAGAACAAATCCTGGATCCAGTATCAAGATTTTCAAGGACTGTGGAAAGGCCCTGATCTGACATCTGTTGATTATGTAACGTTTCAGAGAAAACAAACCTCATATTTTCTGCAGCTCTCACAGAGTAACTTTGCTCCTCTGCCCTTGAAGGAAAACATGTGGAGAATAAGAATGAAGACACTTTAAGGTTTAACTCAGTTTGAAAACAGTGAAAGAGTTTTGCCAACTTACAACTTGACTTGTGGTCCAAGGTCCATCAGCCTGGAGGCTTCTTCAGTTTCAGCCCCTCCGGCATAATTACTGTATCTTTAAGGTTGTTAAAATCATCTCTTACGTCGCTGCACTGCCACAAAGACTTTCTCTTCCAACTCTTCATCGAGGCTGTTTACACTGCGGGAAATGTTCAAACCCAAGAAGGTTTTCTGGCTGCCTCACTCACATATTCTGCATGTCATCATTATTATGTATTCCCAAATGTGGGATCTTTGTAAACTTAATCTCCACTAGAATTTAAAATAAAGTTCTGAGGGTGAGAACAAAGTTTGGCTGTATAGCAGGAGTTTGTAGAGACTGGTGAAGCTGAAAAGATTTCACATTAAGTGAAAGATCTGCACTCACCTGAGGCATTTTGACTCTAATGCAGACAAGAGAAGACGGAGGAGAGATGGGAGGAAAATGCTCGTCCTTTATTCTCAATGACGTATTCAGCTCTGACGGCTCGGACTTCCTCTGTCGGACTGAGACCTGGCAGAGAAACATGGAATGCGGCCCGCTAATCGAACTGTGCCCGTTGGGTCGTACCTTTACCAGCGCTCCCAGGACCTCGGGCTGGGGGGGGAGGACTCGCAGTGGTTTTCAGAAGCTGCTTTTCAAGTCAGACGGTGAGCACTGGGACTTTCTCTTCGTTTGAACTGCAGGTGACCAAAGCTGGTCGTTCAAATCCCTTTTACTGTATTTTAATGTACCGACCTCCTGGTTTCAATAGTTCCTTCACTTTTTATCTTCATGTTGATGACGTTTCCTGCAGCTTTGTCTTAATGTCTTAATGTCTTTTAATTGTATTCAACACGCGTCTGGCCCCACACACATTAGTGGTCATACCTTGGACCTTGTTTTTACACTTGGTTTAAACATGGATTGATGATGAAGGAGCTGCATGTTACTGACCATGAGGATCTTTTGTTCAACCTGTCTTTTAATTCAGATTCTCTGCCCTGTAAACGAGTAAGAGCGCCATATTCACTGTCTCCATTACAAAGACCTTCTAACTGAGTTTAACAACATGATTAAGGATGCGAGGGCGTCTTTCTTTACTGGCCTGATGTCCTCCAGTAAAGGCGACCCTAAAGTCCTGTTGGACACCATCAGTAACATCATCCCTCCTGCACCTCCTGATGTGCCCGTCTTTTTAAATAATGATGGCAGTAAATTTCTCTCTTTCTGTGTTGATGAGATTAGAGATGTCAGGGCTAGCATCACCCCCCCGCTGATCCAACTCGGTCATCAATTCTGGACTGCTTCTCTCGTATTTCTCTGCAAGACCTCATTGATCTGTTGGGCAGTATGAAATATTCCTCAAGCCCTGTAGATATTTCACCGACCTCCATGTTGAAAGATGTACTTGGGTCTATTGGTCCATGCCTGGTCCCTATTATAAATAGTTCCCTGCGATCTGGTCGTGTCCCAGAACATTTTAAACATGCAGTTATTTTAAACTTGCTCTGTGAAAGGTGCTGCCGTACTTACTGTTGATCAGAGGTCATACAGCTGCTTTGTTTCACCCTTGAGAATCTTTATAGAAAGCAGACTGGTGGCTATCTGGAAAACTGTCTTGAGATTTATAAAATGCATGAGGAAATAATGCAGCTGCGAGGTGTCGTTAGCATCAGCGCTAAGATTATTGGCAAAACTCAGAGATCTCTTGTGCAGCTTTATACTAAACAAGAAGGCAGAAGCCTCATGAGCAGCTTCAGTAAAAGTGATGGTTAATGTTAATGTGTATAACTTGATAAATGCACTTGAATAGTTTAATACTCATGATGATTTCCCAAAGTGACAGGATAAATGAAATAAATAAATGAATAAATAAAATATACTCAAGCTAGAAACGGTGAATTTTTCCCGTAAAAACTTGATTATTTGTCCATCGACATCATGCGTCTTGTGGTGTTGCACACTGATGTCAGCTATCGTGTCTTAACTTTCTGTCCATAATTGGTTCTTTTTGAAGAGGCAAAAAGAACAACACCGAGGCCTTACAGACAACAATAACAAACTCTACTTCAGGAATTTATTTTGGCAGGGACGAAGATGAAGAGGACGAAGCCAGGAGTCACGTGGAGGTTGAGTGACGCGTGGATAAATTGGAACAATAGCAACAACAGAATGCTTGACCACCGTGATGATGGAGATGAGGCACGAAGAGAGAGCTGGTGATTACTGCCGAGGGAAGACGTGGACGGAGAGGTCGAGGCGCGGCGGTTTAACGGCAGCGACATCGTGGAACCCTCAGGCCGCCAACCTGCCGCTCTGCAGGAACAGAAACAGGTCAAAGAGGGCACAAGTAACTGCTGAAGTGACACCAGAGACGCTCTCTTGTGTTTTCTCTGCTACAGTGTTCATGAACACAAAAACATCAGTATTCACGCAGCGTTTCTACACTCAGCGGCCACAACACAGGGCGGATTTTAAGTAAGAGGTCTGGCTGCAATCAGATAAGCTCTGAACTAGCAGACCAGCACGTCCGTCTTGTCAACACGCCCACCTTTGATTCAGAGCAACATGCCACAGGCTGGACACGAGTCTTTCTTGGGAAGTTGATGAGACAGGATGTCTCTTTGTTCTGTCTCCGTAGACTCACATGCAGTCCTAACCTTTGTGGTTGTTGTTGTTTTTAAACAGATACGTTGCTGCATTTAATGTCCGGCTACACAACGTTGGCACCAGTTGCTACTACAGAAGCTGAATTCATTGCAACCTCAAATCTCTTTCTGCTGGAAATATGATTAGACTCCAAATTAAAAAGAAACAGAGGATCGTGCAGTCTTGTGTTTAGTGAATTATTCAGATTAAAAAGATGAAGTGTGATACGTCTTCAGATTACCTGTTTACTTAAGGCACAGTTGATTGACAGCTCATGGTTTACAGCGTCGTAGAGGACCATGTTCTGCGTATATATATCAATCAGCTGTGCGCCTCAGTCTGTCAGTGTCCCGCCAGCTGGAGGCACTTCTGAGGTCCCAGTTTGATGTAGTTTCTGATCAGAGTCTTCCTCAGTTAGACGCCTTTTGATTGCAGGAGGCAGTTGAGTTTCTGTGTAACAGTAAAGCTGATGACAGCCTGCAGTTCATCTGTCGTGAGCTGACCGGGAGACTCTGTTGCATCATTGAGCCACATCTTTTTAGTATGTGTGCCAAAACCATACCTGAACTTTTCCAAAAACATAAGGATCAAATAAGACTTTTTCAATACAAAATAATTCAAACTCTATAGTATCTTAACAGAGACGGCAGTTTTTTGGTGATTTACAAAGTATCGTGGTTTTCAACCCGTCACCATCTGCACAAGGCATCTATGGTACGGTTGATGTTGAAGTTGTGGCATCTCTGGAAGGAAGATGAAGTTTCAGCCTGTTATTCCCTTTGTTTGCTCTGCTCTCATATTTGATTTAAGCAAATATGATTTCTTAAAATGTAAAATCTTCATGCAGAGAAAGTGAGAGAAGAGTTTATTTTTCACATAACCATGAAAGGATCGAGAGGAGGAAACCTGAGCGGAGTACGGATGTTGCTCCGATAGTGAATTAAACTATAGTGACTTTATGGAAGAAACTCACCTGAACCACAGTTTAAGTTGAATCCCAGCTGGTTGTTGTTCATGTTCTACACTGATGGAGTGTCTCTGCCCAGCCAGCGGTGTCGCTCTACAGCTTTTACTCACCATCAGGTCATTAACTCACGGTGCACCGACACTCAGGGGTCTTTCAATCACTTTAATTGGTGGAGCTGCTCCCACATCGACCATGTACCTGCCAGTTTCACTCTCACTAAACATTCTTCTACTAGCAGACAATCTAGTTGCACGGAAAAATACCATCTCATTAGAACGATGGCAGCGATGCCAGAAAAGCAGAATAAAGATTAATGTCTCATTCTTAACATAATATCTCATCCATTAGAGCCTGCATGTATGAAGGGCTTCCCTTTTACTTCATTTACTCCCTTTGCAACAGGAACATGGTCCATCTGCTGTCTCTAGTTTGATTGGTGCGCACTCTCAATGCACAATTACACAGAAAAGATCCACCGTTGCTGCCTTCATTAATTCAACCAACACCAGGCCTCTGCAACATGACTAACTCTTCTCTCCTCTGAACGTCACTGACAGGACAGACTGGGGAAGGTTTTCTCAACTCCACCACGACTGTTGGTGAAGAAAGCGTGGCGTACTGGAGAGGAGTTGTACAGAATTTATACAGAATACCATAAACAAGATCATCATCAGTGGCTGCAATGACTCGGGCTTGTGCTTTGAATCGAGGCAGAAAACCTGGAAGACCAAAAATGACCACTGTAATGGACGAGCTAGCCAAGGTTAACTTAACTTGGATGGAGGCTCAACATGTTGTCTTATGCAACAATAGAGCGTCCAAAGTGGTCTTATGGTATCTGAGACCAACACTCTTCCCCTAACCGAGTATCATAGCTGCCAAACCTCAACCATAGGGTTCATCCAGTAGATGTTGAGATATTTCACTAGATAACTGAACACTTTGACCTGCTGGTGGCGCTACAGAAAAAGTCTGGAGTTCATCAAAGTCGGTAGGATTCATCCTCTGGGGACCAGGAGTGCCTGTACAAAATGTAATCTCAATCCGTCCTGTAGATGTTGATTACCATCCCTAGAGCCGCTGGAGTGGCTAAAACCTGTAACTCCTCCTGAAATCCCTTTAAACACATTTCATTGCATTAGCATTAGCATTAGCATAAGCGGTGACATTCATTGTATGTAATCGCGGGTGTTGAATGTCCTGTCTGGTGACAGAGCTACACCTTCTCATCCTCCTGTGAGTTCGTCGCCACTGGACATGAAGCGAACTGGCTTTATTCTTTAAATGTATAACTGAGATGCTAATAGGAAACACGATCTCTTTTCCTGCTTTGAGCCT
Source organism: Enoplosus armatus (assembly GCF_043641665.1). NCBI lineage: Eukaryota > Metazoa > Chordata > Actinopteri > Centrarchiformes > Enoplosidae > Enoplosus > Enoplosus armatus. The sequence continues at coordinate 1,223,663 of NC_092198.1, read as the reverse complement.
TTCATTAACACGGGATCACAAACCTGACTCACAGCAGGAGCAGATAATGTTGTACAGAGTGCATGCTGTGAAGCAGGTACAGACCTGTGAGTGTTGAAGTCATTCACTCTGTCAGTTGTTTCTAAAAACAGCCGAGAGTGACGATCATGCGCTTCACGCTGGTTCTCATTAGCATTAGCATTAGCATTCTTCCCTCTCCCTTCTCTCGTCCAACATGCTCTCCTCAAAGTTTACAACCATCATTTGCATCTTTGCAACTTTTATTAACTTATCTGACGTTGTCAAACTGAACTTTGTTGTGGGTTTGATCTTTGACCTTGATGTGTGAAAACTTTTGATTTAGGTGTTGAATTGTAAATAGTTTATTTTGAGCTGCTTTGGTTGACAGCATTAAATCATTTAGAGCCGCAACTATTTCAATTATGCATGAATCTGCCAATTATGGTGTTGTTTAACAGATGAATGGTTTTGGCTTTGAGATGTCATAAAATAGTGAATAATACCTGTAATCATTTCCCAGAGGCCAGCGTTAAGTCGTCAGATGTCTTATTTTGTCCGACCGACAGTCCAAACCCCAAAGATATTCAGTTTATTAACCTGCATGCCAAAGAAAACCAGCGAATGTTCATATTTCTGCTTAAAGAATGACTAAAACAATGATTTGATGGTCAACATATTTGCATATTTCCAGAGGGTGTTAGAGTAAAACTCGAGTGCACAAAATGAAAGAGTTCACCCTCGTGGGTCATGACAACTTTTTTAGATTTGGGCATTCCTTGTGCATATTCTGGCATGAGGTCGTGTTAAAGGAAAGGTCAGAGTGTCGCTGGACTCTTTAGGGTTCATCCTCTGGATCTCTGAATATCTAAAGCGGATTGGCAATCCATCGAGTTTTCAAGATATCTCATCATTGGCTAGAGAGTTGGTCAAAAAGAAATTTGGCCTGATGGTAAGGTAAATCCTTACGAATCGTCCTCTAGGGACCATGAACATCCGCAGGTATTGTCGTGTAAATCCGGCCTAGAGTTGTTGAGATTTCCTCCACTTGTGCAGAGATGTGACGTCACCTAGCAAGGAACTACGCTGGCCAAACAAATGCGTGCAAGCAAACATCCATGGAGGACGAACGCATTAAGACTTCAAACGCATGAATCTGCAACTCTAACTGGACTTCCTGGTGTTACACAGATCCCAACGGTGGCAGTGTCACGTTTCACAAAACATTATCACTTGCAAATAGCAGATAAATTTGTCCCACAAGGCTTTTGCATGCTAATGCGCGGGACGCAAGAATCACATTGTAGAGATCTGCTTTGACTTCTTCTGTTGATCGAGTCACATTAAATCTACTTGCTATGCGTTGTGACGTATAAATCACGTCTTCACTGATCAGCGGAACATGTTCGTGTTTCAAACACATTTCACTCTGGTTGTTAAAACATGTTCTGCTCGATTGTAAATACTTCTTTGCCTTGTTAATTGTTAGTTGTATATTAGAACTGAGCCTCCCACACTGAGTATGTAGGTCAGAATGGATTTACACAATCAACACTAATTTTTATTTTTATTTAAACTAATTAATTCTCGGGGGAATAACACTCCAATTCATAACAAATCACTACTTATGTAACCTCTAAAGTGCCTTAGTGTTCATTTTCAGCATCAATTTCCCCACTAATTTTCCCTGTGCATACATTAAGTGGTGAAATCAACGCGCTGCGCTTCATTCAGCTTCCTCCTCGCTTGCCCTCCTGCGTCTGTCGGCCTGAGATAAAAGACACGAGCGTCGTGCTGCACGCAGCCTGCAGAGACAGCATCCGGTAACGTTAGAGTAAGTTAATCTATGGTAATGATGGATCAAGCTGTGGCTGGGGGCTTTTATTTGTACAAGTTGTGGGGGGGTTAGCAGGCAGAGACATGAATGAGTGGAGGTGTGTTTCTTTTGACTTCTTTGCATCTCTCAGCAGCCTTGTTCTTGGAGAGTGAGCAGCCATGAGGGAAGCTTCAGCCGGTTACGTGGAGTTTGACCCTCAGAGTGTTTTGAAGCTAAAGCATCTTTTGTTCAAATTATGAAAATGGATTCAGCTCGCGCCCCCGTACGGACCCTGAGCTGATTTATTCTCAATTCATTCAGCGAGTCAGGATATTGTAAATGTTGCAGAGCAGAAACACAGACTGTGGCTGGCTGGATGAGCTGCTTCGTCGTGCTCGTCTGTCAGCTCCGAGCTGTATTTGACTAACAAACACATTTGGTCTTTGCAGAGTAGCAGGATTTATAGTTTGTTTAGAGAAGTTAGAGTTTATTGTCTTATTTTCATCCAGGAGCTGCAGAGAATTTCAAGTAGTCGTTGAGATCTACAAGAATCTCAAGTTTTGTGGCTTCTCGCCAGAAGAACATAAAGGGTGCAGCTTGGTTCTGCAGTGTACTGAGGTACCTGCTGCGACTTCAACTGCATTCACTGAGTTTTCTGGCCAGTTAGCTGTAGAAAATACATAACCTAACATACGTACATTTGCCGAACCAACCGGCTAGTCCTCATCCTTGAAGTTTTCAAACATGCGACGTCTTCTTTACCCTTTTTCGGCTACACCTAGCCAAGATGAGCTTACTGCCCCCTGTGGCCTATGGAGGGAAGAACCCATCAGGTCCATTTGGTGAGAACTGCAGCTGTAGGAGGTGAGATTATAAGAGGTGGATAGAAGCAAAATGCAAGATGGCAAATGGTCGCAGTCTGACCTTAAACACGCCTGTACAACACAGTTTTGCTCAAGTAGTCTGATGAGCATGAAATATTATATTTATGAATCCTTGACAACAGGTTATCAGAAAAGAGTTGGTTTCACGTAATGATTACATCAACAAGACTCTACTACAATATTAATATACAACAGCAACAAAATAACTCTCCCTTTAAATATTGACGCTGTTTTTAATATTTAACCAGCTTGTAGTATTTCCAGCACAATGGATTGTAGTAAAAATATTCAGCCCTAAATGATGAAATAGGATTTCTTTGTGTTGATGTGACCACGAGAAAAGACCCTTTGAGTCCTGATGCTGTTTCCGGAAAATCCTTGTTGTTATGCTGCACACTGTGTTTCCAATCAGGTGGGCCCGGCCCCCCCCCCCCCACGGAGGCTGGATTTACTCCTTTCAGAATAAAAGATTGCAGCTGTCATTATCCAGCTCACACACTTACCACCACTGGAGAGGCCGAGATGGTCAGTGTGCAGCACAGCACAGGCAGAATCAGATGCTTTGTGAGGGAGGGGGCGGAAACCTCATTAAACAATGAAATAATGGAATCAACACCACAGACAGAGAAGCATACCATCTGTGTCACGTGACATCTTAACAAGTGTTAGCAGCCCCAGGCTGCACCTCTAACACTGAAACAGCATGTTACATACACAACACATTTATATATACATATTTATATATATATATACATATATATATATATATATATATATATATATATTAATGTCAGTTAATAGCTGTACGTGTCATTTTTTGCAAAAGATGAAATTTCAGCAGCGTTGTAGGATTCATGTTATTCTGCTCAGTTGTAACTGATAACATTTACTAGATTTCTAATACTACTAATAAGATTCAGTTTAATATCAGTCAGCACTTGCACCATAATGTGAGTTTTACTTTCGACTCCATGAAAAGTCGACTCTGCACTTTCCCCTCATCACTGCTTCACATCATCATCATCGTCATTATGCCACTAACATTACGATATTAAAGATTTTACGTTAAATGAATCGGTAATAAATAAACTTAATTCCTGACATTCAAAGGATAATGACTGGTTTGTCACAGTTTGTCAAAGTCCTCGCTCAAAACTCTGCCTCTCGCCATGACGACGAGACACACACACACACACACACACACACACACACACACACGATGGACCATTAGACAAAACCAAATCACCTCTTAGAGAGAAAGACACTCCAGAGACGTCTTAATACGTACGAGACGTCTCCCCCTAAGTGTTTCCAGGCCGATCGGCGTCTATTAATTTTTATCATGTTGCTCTGTCTGTCAGCGATGGTCTGCATTGTGTCATAAAAGCTTGTTATGAAGTTCTTATTGGAGTCCTGGAGGTCCAGTGGCTGCTGAGACTTCAGCTAACGAGAGTCCTAATGAAGACAGAAAGACGAGGAGCCGGCCAATGGAATGAAAGAGAAAAAAAGAGACGGAGCTCTGTTGATTTATCATTACGTCTCATCAAGTGTGTGTGTGTGTGTGTGTGTGTGTGTGTGTGTGTGTGTGCCGCCTGCCAACCTCTGTCATTACAGCTTATTAACCAGCTGTCAATCACTCAGCAGAGAGCCGCCTCACACAGTGTGTGTATGTTTGTATGTTTGTATATATTTTTGTATATATATATTTGTATATATATATATATATATATATATATATATATTGTATATGAGGCAGAGCAGCAACACTGTCTCATAGTTTTAGCTTGAAATGTAAAGCTTCACTTGAAGATCTCTCTGTGGCCAGTATGAACAAGAGGAATGATTTCTCTGTTCTTACAGTCAAAGTGTTGAGATCCACCTGATGTGAACCTGTCCTCTGACTTCTTCCCCCAACCCCCCCCCCCCCCCCCCCCCAACATGCTTCAGTGGCCTAAACTGAACCACCAAGGAGCTATACAGTCATTTCACCAGCTGGCAAGAATCTTATTGGTGATAAATTCACATTCTCATTGTAAAAACGTGAACTTCACATGCTTTTGTTGCTCCATGGAGTAATGATTCAGTATTATTCACAGAGAAACTGCTTCTTTCAGTATAGATTTGCAGCTTTTCAATGTCTCCTGTATTGGTCGATCCTCCCCACGCTGAGGTGAAGCCTTTGTTGTGTGTGTGAATTGGAGCTGATTAAAGGATACAGATTATGAACTGTGGAGTCGAGGGACAGACGACATAATAAAATCATTCATTTCAGTGAAAACATTTCTTGTCAGTGAAGCACACGAGGAGAACCTTCATTAAAAGGCTGAAATGTTCAAAGGAGTAAAAACAGCTGAATGAATTTTAGCTCTGGCCCTGAATCACTAACTTTACATCGTTTGGCAGAAGTAAGTGTTTTAAGTGTTTGCTATCAAGAGAGTTGACATTTATCAGAGTGGTTTATCGATAGCTGGCAGGGATTTAATGGCGACCAGATTATTGTTGTCGTGAACGTGTCCTTGAGCTGTTGTAGCTGCTGCAGCTCCTGGCAGCCTTCCTCCTCTGCATGAGGAGCAGAGGGAGGATGAGGAGCAGAGGGAGGATGAAAGCTCTTCTCCAAGGTGATTCATCTCCAGCTGCAGGGCAACAGCTGGACCTGAGAGGGCCCTCCTCGCGTCACGACGTGGCCTCGCTGACACTGATGGAGAGCGAGATGCAGATCAGAGGAGGAGCACCACTCAGGACTGCTCTGAGCTGAAATACATTAGTACAAGTACTGTGCAGTTTCACTTTGACATACTTGAGTGTATTTCCAATTTATGCTACAATCTATAATCTCTATTTCCTTACCAGTAAAGATGTTTCATCCAAAACACGTGATCCACAGAGTGGAAAAACAAACATACCATCAGTCTCTGTTCTCACTCGGCGATCCGATCACATCTTCTTCACTGAGCTTTTTCTATGGCGATGAAGCTGCCGTTAATGAAACTCAACACTTGCTAAGGATGAGGAAGAGGAGGTATTATTATGCCCTTTGAGAGACTGGGAGCTTTTAATGTGAAACATAACTGCAGGAGGTGTCGCTTCAGTGATAGAAAGTGTTTTAAAAGGCAGAATTATGGGATTTTCTCTGGAAAAAGGCAAATAACTGCTGCTGCAATTCACGTCCAGACTGGATTAATGGATGCACCAAAAACCAACTGCACATACTGTGTAATAAAATACTGAACACAGTGGTGTCAGATGATGAAACAGTAATTTGGTGATAGGAGGGCAGTTACAAACAACATGTCTGGGTGTGTGAGTGTGTGTGAATGGGGAGGGGGGGTTTGTATAGCTCTTTGGATGATAGCGCTCTACGAGTGCAGTCCATTTACTGTCACCATTTGCCCTCAAAAGGATAAGCAGCTTGGAGAAAGTGCTGGTTGGACGGATCATCAGTGCAAATTTAATACATATGTAAATATAGTGTACATGTTGTCGAGTCCTATAATGACGAGAAGCTCTTATCTGACTGCTGAGAGGCCTGAGAAGGTGCATGTGAAGAGCTTCTCTTCCATCACTGCTTCCACAATGATCTACAGACGTTCACTAACTGTTAGTGTAAATGTGGGGAGTGACGGTTCAAAGGACGCCTCAGTTCGACTGCGGCCAAATACATAATAAGACCTCGAGTATAGTTTGATGCATGACGTTTGTCCAACAGAATCAATCAAAAATTGAGCAAAGCGTCTCTTCATCCACATTTTCACGAACAGAGTAGAGCTGTTCTTTACATTTGGCTGCAGAGCAAAGAGTCACATGTCTCACTGTCTCTGTGTATTGTCTTGTTTTTGGATCATGCACCTGAAATTTAAATGTGATCAATAATCACTGCGCCCCTTAATGACCCCGCAGAGGTCCACGACATCGGAGGTGAAGGGTCGGACACTTCTCTTCACGATGATGAAGCGCGGCTCTCCTGTTTTAGATCTCCTCTCTGGAGACAGCGTCACCACGGGAACAGCTAAAACTGGTATGTGTCAGCCTGAAGGAGCATGAGATGACCCCTCTGTCCTGAGGGCTGGAGGTCAGGGCTGGAGGTCAGGGCTGGAGGTCAGGGCAGTGACGGGCAGCTGCAACCAGTGGGACCATTCAGCTGATTCAGTTTCCTCCAGACCCCGTTCCTCCATCCTTCGGCCTGTGACCTGGAAATCGGTTGCGGTCCACCATCATTAAGGACGCTCCAGTCACTTGATGATGGACCTCAGAGCTTGGAGCGAGGAACCACCATGGAAGCAGCTGCATTATTGTAATATTAATATCAAACTGGGAAACGTGGGAACCAGAGCCATTTACACTCAGTCACTTCATGCATCGTAGCTTGTAAATGCATCCTAGGAGCTTTAAAGTCGGCCTGAAGTCTGATTCTAGACGCATTAAAAAGGTGTAAATGCATCCGTCGGTCAGTGGTCTCTAACTGGGTAAAAGAGTCGGAGTTACTCTGGAATTAGCCGTCATTCTCCCAGCTGCTTGAATGAATCTGAGGAGGACGGTAACATCCCAGCTGGCTCTGTTTGTTTCCCTTCACTGCAGCTCATCTCTTCTTTACATTATTTAAGAAGCACTTCAACGTCCTTATTTGTACAAATGTCAGAGAAATTCCAACATTTCCGAGCAGCACTGAATATTTCAGTCCTCAGTTTGCTGTCAGCTTTTCCTCCCTGCTGTCCGACCGCCCAGTGTCATCTATCACATGAAGGGGAAGAACCATGGCTGCCTTTGTTCACTGGTCAAAAGCAGCCTTCATATACGCTCCAGTGAGACTGAGTGACTAAAACACTATTAATTGCTGCTTATTGGCAACAGGAAGCCGCTGTCTTGTCACAATAAGTGCATTTCTTTTATACTGAAACAATCACTTATTCAAATAGTCAGCGACAGAAAGTTCAAGATAAAATAATCACCGACTGGAACCTCCTGTCAGTCCGAAAACATTCAAAGATGAATGTTAATCCTACTCAGTTTAATCTTAATGTGCTTATCTGTCACAATGAACAGAGCGTCCAGTCTCACAGCCTGTAGAGAACAGCGCCGCCCATCTTCCATATTCCTGAATATTCTTCGACACGGTGGATATAAAGCGGAGTGACAGCTGAGGGGAATATCTCCCTTATAAATCCGCTCACTTGGCAGAATAAAGACATCCATCTGTTTCCACATGACATTCATTTTGTGCCGTGTTTTATTCTGTGTGGGCAGGAAGCGTCAGGACCAGACAGAGAGCAGCGGGATGAGTCCTCAGTGAAGCCCAGCTTTGGCCTTGTTGTTCAGCTGTCCGAAGACTAACTGATGGGGACATTATACAGGACCGAAGGTCCCGAGGACAGAGTCTCCATTTTAACAGCAAGAGTCAAGGTTTAGAACGTACAACAGCTAATTTGAGCCCATTAACGTCTTTGTTTCCTGTCAAGAGAGTCTGCGAGTGTCCTCCTAATGCACTCTCACACATTTTAAGTGTGAACCATGGGCCAAATGAGACTACAATCTTCAAAGGTCTGGTGGTATTCAGCCTTTTTCTTATCAACAACAAATCCCATGCCTGGTTATTATTATTCCTCTGTGCCAGACAGTACTTAGTAACATGTGACTGATTTTCCAGTCAGTGGGGAGTACAGTTGGGGGGTTCGGTGGGCCAACTGGTCTGAGATGTGCAGCTGTTTCCACGAGACTCCAGGTGATAGTCTTATCCACATGTTGTGTGTTCTTAAGTGGACGTCACGTCAGAAACCCATTTGTGTCGTTTTGACAGAAAATGAGAAATTCTTGATTTTAGTTATGGAGTCTGGTGTGTGCTTCACACATGTTTGTGTAGTCTGATCCATCAGATATCGATCAAACAGAAAACATCTGATAATGTGATAAAAGTACATTGATGGAAAATACATGAAATCACACTCCAGTCTTTAGGAAACTGACGATGACAATGTAGAAGAGTTGAGGACTGAATGTGCTCAATGAAGGTCCCCACAAATCTAGTGATCCCAGCATGTGTTTTTTGCTCACGTACTCCCTCAGAGCAATCTCTGTATCTGCTGCCTCTCATCTCCCACGTAGCACCTTTATACCAGTGTTTTGTGTGTTTTCATTAGTTCATCAGCAGTCGTCATATTCACACAGTCGCAGAGGAGCGTCTCACTTCAATCTTCTCTCCATTACCTCCAGATTGAGGTCAACGGTCTGCAGGATCAGCGGTGGGCCCCCGGGTGGACCCTCAAACCGGCGGCATCATTTTCTCATTCGTGTCAAGTCTCAGCGTGAAGTCGTCACGCTCGGCGAGGTCGTCACCGCCATTATCATATTCATTTTAATAATCATATTCACGTTGGCTCGTGTCATAAAAATGATTTCAGAACCGCAGCGCAGAAAATAAACTCACTGAAGAAACAACATTAAATCAATGACATACAGATCTTTTATCCACGGAGCTCTATTACAGACAGAGATCATTATTGATTATGAAAGGGGAACTCGTGTGTGTTTCCAGGTGCTGCTGAGTTCAGTTCACAGCCTTCAGAAGGGAGTGAAGTCAGGACTACAAGTTTGAAAATCTAAAGAATCTGGGGGTGTTGAGTTAGAAAGAAGTGAGTGCATTGTGGGTAATGTAGGCGCCAGCTTTGGACAAGGAAGAAGGATGTGTCGAATAAAACAGACCATGTCTGTTGCTGCTGTGACTTTGCACTGATTCATTTGCTCGAGTCGTCTTCGACAGTCGTCTGAAGAGAAACCAATCAGCAGAGCAGCTCCTGGAAGATTGCTCTTGACCTCTGGGTTACTTGACAGCAAAGGAGGCTTCAGTCTTTGTCAGTATTAAAACGGACACTCGGGGCCTGGAGTGTGTGTGTGCTGAGGCCAGGTGGTGCTCTTTCAAAGCCCTGGTTCAGGTTTTCCTGGTCGTCTCTCAAGGGCCTGTTTTTCGTGAAAATGTCAAAGCAGTAATTCTCAGTGTCTCATAAACAGCCCGTCTGGTTTCAGGTGCTTGAAAGGCCCACAGTCCTTCTCATCACGAGGCTGAGAGGGAGTTTTGTCTTTGTCCACCTAACTGTCCTCTGTTACCTCATTTCAGCAACTACGGAAATCATCGAAGACAAAACCTCATCTGAGGATTAAAAGTTAACTTTTTAAAACAGATGTTGCCATAGTAACATTTAGTTGCTGCTGTCTGCATAACTATACATGTGTTGCACAGTGTTCAATGGTGTTTTGGTTTAGTTTAAAATAGTTGTTAAAAGATCATATTTACGCCTCCCTGTGTGTGATTGTGAGTGGAAACAGGTGTGCTGGAGTCAGAGTCCACCGGCTGAAACCTGGTCCATAATCAAGACCTGAACTAAACTCAGCCACTCCCACACTGCCTGGTCGTAGTCACGACTTCAGTTCAGTCCTGTTGTTTCTTGTTCCTTTGGATCCCACTCTGGACCTGCCCTCCTTGGCCCCAAGCTCTCCCTGCCGTAGCCTCGGATATCCCCAGCCATCGGCCCCCAGCCCCCAGCCCCCAGCCCCCAGCCCAACCTTCTCCTTGCCCGTTTAGCTCATACCTAGTTCCATGTAAGCTAGACATCATCAACTTTCACTTTTCAGCCAAATGTAGACCTATTTTTTTTACTTCAATGTCTCGACATCTTTTGATGCAAATCAATAAATCAGTATTTTCAGGTCTCTATCGATAGAAAAGCAGCCATGTGAATGTGTTGTTGTTTTACACAATGGCAGGGAAGCCTTTCACCCTGCCGGAGAGATAATTATTTCTCCCTTTCTCCAAGGTCTTCTCGGTGGCACTGATTTCAAATTCCCCCTGAGCAGAACAATTGAGATGCAGCGGCGGCAGAGGAGGGCTACGTCAGCTGGGATGTGTGCGAGCTTCGTTTTATGAATTCGTACTGAGGGAGGCGGAGCTGGTCTGTCCTTCAGCTGCTCTCCGGAGAGACGAAGGGAGAGTCAGCGGAGAGGGAAAATGGAAACGAGTCTCCGGACAAACACGACAACACTTTAACAGTGTTTGCGCCCAGCTTTGACTGTATGTGTCGTTGTCTCATCTGCAGTGTGACAGATGGGAATGACGCACAATGAAGCGTCATGATACGTGAACGCAGAGGCGAAGAGCGCCAGGATGTAAGTGGCTCATTCCTCCGCTGAGTCAGCATACATCTGCATCCATGTTAGCGGCCTGGCTGTAGTGGATCAACTACTGTCAGATGGATTGCCAGGAAATTGTGTACCGACATTCATGGTCCCCAGAGGGTGAATCCTAATGACCCCCCCCCACATGAGGTTGACATTGTTGGTTCTCAGATGTCTTGACAACTTTTCATCAACAGCTCAGGCCTAAAAAGTTGTGACCATGTAATGACTTTCCTCATTGTGAGGCTGCACACCATATTACTCACAGCCTATTATCCCTGCCAATAAAAGCCATTTTCAAAGCTAATTGCATCAGTTTCCGGACATTTCAGCTCACTAGATGAAGCACTTCAACTTCTCTGAGGTGTAATTTAACTCCCACATGTACAGACGAGAGAGAGCGCACATTTGTACAACTGTTTCCAGGAATTTAACTTTTTTTTTTCTTTGATAAAAACCAGCTGCAGGGAAATCACAGCACACTTTCAGATCCAGATCAGTAGTGGCATTAACTGAGTAAAAATCCACAACATCGAGGCCGGACGATCAGAAAACCCCGTCCCTGAGATGACGGGATTCTTTCTGTAGAAACCTCGCTGAGGGTCACGTAATGCAGCTACTTTTCATTAATCCCTATGTCGTCCCTGCTGCTCCCGCCCAATATCCAATATTCAAATTCATCGACAGGATCTTATGCATGCCCACTCAGGAAATGATGCAGCCAAATGCAAAACAGGAAAGAGCCAGTGGCTTCTAAAACAAACGAGTTGGCTCATTAGGCAGCTGGCAGACGAGCCAGCGGAGGCACAGCGTTTTTGAGAAAAGATGATTTATTAAACTCTAGTGTTGGGTTATCAGCGTTTCTTCTTCTTCTAGTGAAGCTATTCAGGACTGACACTCAAACAACGCGACAACGCCTAGAGGCTCCAGGCTACATTAGCCCCTACTAGCATGTAGGAAGAAGAATGTGTGGAATAAAAAAGACGATATTTCTGGTTCTGCAGCATCAATTGTAATCCTTTTTTGTCCATCGTGAGTCCCACAATGGTGTAAGAGTGCAATGCTAAATACATTTGGAATCAAAACATGGGATAATTGGTTGTCTCATCCTCGTCAGAATACATTTACAGTGCATCCGGAAAGTATTCACAGCGCTTCACTTTTTCCACATTTTGTTATGTTGCAGCCTTATACCAAAATGGATTAAATTCATTTTTTTCCTCAAAATTCTACACACAACACCCCATAATGACAACGTGAAAAAAGTTTTTTTGAGATTTTTGCAAATTTATTAAAAATAAAAAACCTGAGAAATCACATGTACATAAGTATTCACAGCCTTTGCTCAATACTTTGTTGATGCACCTTTGGCAGCAATTACAGCCTCAAGTCTTTTTGAATATGATGCCACAAGCTTGGCACACCTATCTTTGGGCAGTTTCACCCATTCCTCTTTGCAGCACCTCTCAAGCTCCATCAGGTTGGATGGGAAGCGTCGGTGCACAGCCATTTTCAGATCTCTCCAGAGATGTTCAATCGGATTCAAGTCTGGGCTCTGGCTGGGCCACTCAAGGACATTCACAGAGTTGTCCTGAAGCCACTCCTTTGATATCTTGGCTGTGTGCTTAGGGTCGTTGTCCTGCTGAAAGATAAACCGTCGCCCCAGTCTGAGGTCAAGAGCGCTCTGGAGCAGGTTTTCATCCAGGATGTCTCTGTACTTTGCTGCATTCATCTTTCCCTCTATCCTGACTAGTCTCCCAGTTCCTGCCGCTGAAAAACATCCCCACAGCATGATGCTGCCACCACCATGCTTCACTGTAGGGATGGTATTGGCCTGGTGATGAGCGGTGCCTGGTTTCCTCCAAACGTGACGCAATCTTTGTCTCATCAGACCAGAGAATTTTGTTTCTCATGGTCTGAGAGTCCTTCAGGTGCCTTTTGGCAAACTCCAGGCGGGCTGCTATGTGCCTTTTACTAAGGAGTGGCTTCCGTCTGGCCACTCTACCATACAGGCCTGATTGGTGGATTGCTGCAGAGATGGTTGTCCTTCTGGAAGGTTCTCCTCTCTCCACAGAGGAACTCTGGAGCTCTGACAGAGTGACCATCGGGTTCTTGGTCACCTCCCTGACTAAGGCCCTTCTCCCCCGATTACTCAGTTTAGATGGCCGGCCAGCTCTAGGAAGAGTCCTGGTGGTTCTGAACTTCTTCCACTTACGGATGATGGAGGCCACTGTGCTCATTGGGACCTTCAAAGCAGCAGAAATTTTTCTGTAACCTTCCCCAGATTTGTGCCTCGAGACAATCCTGTCTCGGAGGTCTACAGACAATTCCTTTGACTTCATGCTTGGTTTGTGCTCTGACATGCACTGTCAACTGTGGGACCTTTATATAGACAGGTGTGTGCCTTTCCAAATCATGTCCAATCAACTGAATCTACCACAGGTGGACTCCAATTAAGCTGCAGAAACATCTCAAGGATGATCAGTGGAAACAGGATGCACCTGAGCTCAATTTTGAGCTTCATGGCAAAGGCTGTGAATACTTATGTACATGTGATTTCTTAGTTTTTTATTTTTAATAAATTTGCAAAAATTTCAAAAAAACTTTTTTCACATTGTCATTATGGGGTGTTGTGTGTAGAATTTTGAGGAAAAAAATTAATTTAATCCATTTTGGAATAAGGGTGTAACATAACAAAATGTGGAAAAAGTGAAGCGCCGTGAATACTTTCCGGATGCACTGTACATACAGCAAAGATTGGTTCATTTCATTTAATTTGATTTATTTCTCTTGTAAATATGGTGTAAATAACTGTCAAGTCAAGAGAAGATTGCTGTTGGTCAATGATCATCACCCAGGACCTCAACAAAGCCCAGAAGAGGATGTACTTCCTGTGGCAGCTGAAGAAGTTCATCCTGCCAAAGACAAAGATGGTACACCACCATCACCTCCTCCATCACCATCTGGTCCGCTGCTGCCAAGGACAAGGACAAGGCCAGACTGCAGCGTCGCTGAGAAGGTGATTGGCTGCAATCTGCCACCTCCCCGGGACCTGTACGCCTCCGGGACTCTGACCCCTTTCACCCCGGACACAAACCGTTTCAGACACTCCCCTCTGGCAGGACCAAAACCTCACGCCACAGTAACAGTTTCTTCCCATCTGCAGCTGGCCTCATCAACAAGGCACTCACGAGGTCTGTTATGCACCAAAGTCCCATAATAAATCTCCTCGTTTAAAGCCGATTCTGATTCTGATGTAAAATCAAGTCAAAGTCCTGCTGATCCCTAAACTCCATGAACCTTTTTGAGCTTCGCCATTGTTGAGACTCTGCTGCTTGAAGGCTTTTAAATCCAACATTTCACACCAACATGCAACAAGCTGCATGGATGGAGTATCCTCAGACGTCCAGCCGCACTGAGAAACACATCACTTTGTCTGGCTGCTCAAAAACTGTGACCAGACACATGAAGTCCCTCAGGTCCATCAGCCACACTGTGTGAACTGTGTGTGTGTGTGTGTGTGTTGTTCTTTGGGCAGACGTGATTAAAGCTGAAGAATCGACTTTTTCACTGAAAAGCAAAAACAATTCATCCCAAATGAACCACAGTTAACAAAAGGTCTTCAGGCAGGTCACCTGTTTAGAATATGTGTTCAGTTTGATAAAGCGCTGGTCAGGCTGCTCGGTTCAAGTTCAAGTATCTGTATCATCCCAGAGGACATCTGAGTCTACTGATAGATGCCTGCGGGACACGGAGCCCTTATTAAAAGAAAGTGACGCAAACAGCAAACAGTTTGATTGATTAATGAGTGATTGTGTAAAGTTCAGATAAAGAATAAAGGAAGACTTGAAGGATGTTTTTCGAAAGCTTTATTTTGTAGGATTGCGTCGATGCTTTGAACTGATTGAAGCTTGTTGCTGTTTCACAGGTATATTCAGGAGGACAGTCGGTCCTGGTTTCTTCGTTCAGCGAGGAACTCCTGGTTGTTTGTTTGAACTGGAACATGCGTCAGAACTCCTGCTCCGTCTCCAGGTGACTTCCTGCTACAAACCTTCAGTGTTTATTGACTGCGTGGGCTTTATTCCGTCTGTTGGGGGTTTACTTAGCTGAGTCATGCTCACTGGATGAACCACCGTGAGTCCCACGTCAAGCAGACTTTAACATGATTTCCATGTTCCACGTATTTGAATGTATGTGTGTACTGTGTGTGTAAGGATACCACAGCTCTTCATCTTCCTGGAGGAATCTTCCTCGTCTCTCCGTTCCCTGCTGCGATGCTGACTCAACAGCTATAGATCTGATAGAGCTTTAAAAGAAGAAGCCCCACAAACATCCGTCACAGATGGAGCTTTCTGTTTATTTCTCACTGTGATGGAGTTCAGTCGGTGCAACAACACCAACAAACATACTGAGCATCAGAAAGCGACATCTTGACTGTGAAGCAAGTGAAACATTTGGAGACGCTCTTTTCTCGCTCCTCAGTACCTGTGAGGGTTTGAGCAGCGATGCTGCCGACGTCGGAAACAAAGAGCGACCAGGAGACCTCAAGCTGGGTGATGAAGAGGAAACGTAAAACACCCGAGTAACAAATACAGACGTGAGCACTGAGAGCCTGGTGTTGATCCTGACCCCGGTGTCAGAGTCTTTTGGAAGAGCTGTGTGCATAATGATGCTCATTAACAGGCACAACGAGACGCTGTTCATCTTAAACAAAGAGCCAACATTCTCCAAACGTAAGCTCTGCGGATTTTACTTCCACGGTTCAAAAAAGGCCACGTGCCATGTATGAAGATGTGCATAAATATGTGCATCTGCAATGTTACAGACTTCAACACATTCCTGCTGTCATGTGACGTCACGGGTTATAACTGACAGACTGACAGACGACAGACGACAGACCATCAGTACAGATGTCCATCATTCAGTGTTCCTGTGATGCTGGATTCACTCTGATATATTTACTCATTGACTGAGTGGCCAATCATTTGGGCTTCACGTAGCCTTTTTCTGCTAGCAGAAGAACGTAGCAGCAGCTGGGCAGTCATGCATTTCCCAGCGCAGCCACATGAACACCAAATAGCTTGACTTAGAAATAGAAACAGTCTACAGTAATGAACCCACAGAGCCTCAGAGGCTTCTTTCTCCCAGCAGGTCCCAGCATGAGGTGTTGGTGGAGATGTAATGACATTTCAGTTATAACATTAGCTGTAAAGTCACAGTCGAGTAGTTAGCAGCCGTCTCTGTGTGTGTTATCAAGGCACAATGTGGTCCTGGAGAGACCGACTGTAGCTGAACTACCTCAGAAGGTTTTAGGCGTCAGGACATTCTGTATACGTGGTAGATCAGTGTTGACGGTCGCTCTTAACGGATGTAAATATACGGGTGTGGTCGTCCACATGGTGACGGGCGCTGCAGCTGCAGATGGTCTCTGTAATATTAGTTGAACATTGTTCTTCAACCTTTGGAGACCACAGTGATGAGAACTGAAAGTCTGAGTCTTCACAGCACCTGAATCCAAAACAAGTATTGATCTGGCAGGCTGTTAGTATTTGGGCAGCCGGCCAAGTGAATAAGCTCTGCATCACCACTGCTTAAAAGGCTGAAATTCACCATATTTAGGACACAAAATGTGCATAGAGCATGAAGGAATTTGAGCTTGGACAAGCGTCTGTGTCCTGGAGGTTCAGTACAGACGCCCAGTCCAGCCCTCTAAAAACCCTTTCCTGAGGTTTAACTACTCAGGTCCCCCACAGCTGTCGAGTAGGACCAATAAGATAAAAAAGGTCTTCTGTCAGCAAAGACAATCAATTCTAAAAATGTAATCTAGTGGTGAAATTCTCTCTTATATTACCTTCATTCATAAAGTTCCAGCCTCTCTGTGCTTTTGTTTAGCCCACACTGTCATCATCCTCCAGTCTTCTACGTCACCATCGTCTCCGACTCTTGAACTTTCTTTTCATGGGGATGTGAGTCTGTTGTTGCTCTACACAGTAACTGGCTTTAAAGTTATGTAATTATATACAAAAAACACACGTTACTCCGTCATTCACCCCAAATACTGCAAGTTTGCCATCAGCCCAAAGTCATCTTCTTCTTTTCACAGAGCATCACTAGAATGTCACACATGCTGATATTAGAAACAAAACTGCTGAACAGCCTGAGCTAATCTTCAAGAACATTCTTCCCTCTTTGAAGGAATCCTAACTGAGCTTTAACCAACGAGCCAAGCTTTAACTGAAGCCTCTTTCTGAATGTTTGTTTTGTCTTGAAGTCCTGAACTAACGCCTGCTTTGCCTCTGGCTCTTCATTAACAAGTGAAGGAGCTCTCCTGCAGCTCTCCTGCAGCTCTCCTGCAGCTCTTTACCTCCCAGCAGCGGCGGCGTCTGACCCTCAGGATGTGGACGAGTGGAAGAAGTCTGGATGGAAGACGAGCTGCGCTTACTGGAGGCTTTAGGAGGAATTAGTGCTGTTTGTTTAAAAAGTGCAGATTATGATCCACAGTATGAACGTGTGCTGAACTCACGGGCATCGACGCTCAGTAGGAGGCTGCTAATTAATTAGGGGCCATAGAAATAGATGAGTCCCATATATTGTATTCAACAGTCAAAAGAAACGCAGCCTGGCGTCTCACCCAGACTAAGACAGAAGACTGAATCTCTCTTTCAAATGTCAGCGGAGGAGATTAAAATACAGTCTGAATCACCGCTTCATGTTTTATCAGCGTGATACAACAAAACACAAACAAACCAACATCAGAGGAGTCATGGCAGAAACCTTCACCTCCAGGTCTGATGAGGCAGAGACACCAACATCTGTACGAGCCTCATCAGACCAGAATGCACTGCAGCCACAAGACAGACAGACAGACAGACAGACAGACAGACAGATTGGGGCCAATATTCACACATGTTGAAGCCTATATTCACAGATATTTATATTATATTTTATATATTGGTTTGGACCTTTTCATATGTGTTTTTGAAATGTTGCTTCTGGCCACCATATTTTTTTATAGCACTGTGGATGCATGCGCCTGCTGAGGTCCAAGGGTGTCCTGAAACACACGATGTGGTGCAGACACAGTCTTCATTACTGATCCAGAGTCAGCATGAACGCTGCTACATGTCACTGGTTTTCACACTTCACGCACTCTCTTTCACTCACATAAACACACTGCAGACACGCACATTTCATTTCAGATATGTACACACTTACACAGAGATGGTTCCGGTTCAAGAGGACACGTCCCAGCGAGTGGTCTTTTAATGGCTCGTGCAGGGACAGTTCGATGGCAATGTGCGAAAGCTTCACTGGATGCTGTCAGGAGCCTTCGCTGTGCACGCTGACTTTATGATCCTGAGCTCTGCCTGCCAGGGTGGTACAAGGGTGCTTTCTGGATTCAACTTTTTGGTCTTTTTGGTCCACCGTCCATGGACAACATGGACTCTCACACCCATCAAAACTAGAACTGCATGAACTTTTAAAGTTTTTGATGCTGTGATGAATCAACTGTAGTAATTATGAAATGTGATGGCTGCGATGGCTACGTCTGTATTTTACCAGCTGAAAACTGTGAACTGTACTGTGTAACTGGATATAGACAGGTTTTCTGTTTCCATTCGAGGATGAACATGCAGCAGTCAGGCACTACAGTCATTGCTGTCCGGCCAGTCATGTCACAGATAGTCATGACAGCGGACGGACATGGAAACCAGTAAAAGTACTGTTCAGAGGTGCTAGTCCTCGCATTTCCAACTGTACTTACTCTGAGTTACTAGCTAACTTCTTTCACAAATATTGTATTTTATTTTAGAAACGATGTGTTTTTCATGCGGCTGAAAATGAATTAGTAACTAGCTGTCAGATAAATGTAGTGCAGTGAAAGTAGCATAAAATGGAGATACTCTAGTAAAGTACAAGTACCTCAACATTGTACTGAAGACTTCAGCATCTCTTGATCTTAACACAGATGACAGATTATGATGAAGATCACTGATGACTTGAGACACACTTTCAGCACCACGTCAGCATGACGTCGCTCGCTCTGTCTGTCTGTCTTCATCACATGAGAGACTTTGGACACAAACCGGACTCTCGTCTAAACAAAGACAAATAAAGACACCGGAGAGTCTGTTTGAAGTATGAAAAAAACTGAAGTGTGCTTTGAAGGAAGAGCTGAGATTCACGTTTCTGCCAGAACTCCAAACCAAACTCCAGTCATTTTCTAATGTAATCTGCACTGTGTGACCTGCAGTGTTTCACATTGCCTGTGTTAAGGTTTTTACACAACCAGACAACTGAAATTACCTCAGAGTGAAAGATAGAATAAAGATTTCATGCTCCTGATTGGTCATTCAGGGAGGTTAGCTGGTGAAATGAGAGAGAAGCAGAGGAACACGGACGGAGGCAGAAATCAATAAAAGAGAGAAAAAAAGCTTTTACAGACCCAGAGCCAGTTTATGATGTGACACATTTCTATTAGACATGGACGTACATTCAATTATGTGTAATTGAAATGGGAGTTTGGTTGTATTTTATGCCTCTTTTAGATGTGAGACACGATCACATGGACTATTGACGACTGAAGAGGAGGACTGTGGGAACTTCCTAAACATGTCGTCGACATTTAAAGCTACTACAAAACATCATTTCTTATTTAAAGTGTCAGTTGGTGCTGAAGCATCTGACAGTCATTCATCAAGCAGGAATGTGAATCCTTCTCTGCTTCCAGCTTCTCCAGTGGGAGCATTTGGTGCTGTTTTATATCACTGTAACAGAGGGATCCATCCTCTGGGAACCCCGAATGGATTTCATATACAGCAGTTTGCAGATTTCCACCATGCTCGTTGTTTATTACTACATACACATCGACCTTACCGAGCCCGGTTGTACGGCTGCCGTTTCATCATACATGAACTAAACAGAGGCCACGCGTAACCCAAAACAAGAGCTCATCAACATCCGTCCGTCTGTAGCCGCTCAACTGAAAACAAGAGCTATGAGGCTGCTTCTCTCGTATCCAGGCAACACAGTATGTCTTAAGACACTTTTCATAATTTTGGCTGTTACAAGTTGTTGAGATATTTCAGTCAGGCTGAAGTGGTGGATACAAGAAAGCCAAGCGAGTAAAGAGGAACTGAGAACCTGGTCCTTTCCTCTCAGGTATCATCTGAAGCCGCACAGCTGGATCAGCTGTCAGCTCGCCTCAACAGTCTGCGGCGTGTGACGGAAATATGGATGTAATTAAGGGAATGAATGTACACATCATTTCTCCGGCTATTGAATCTTCCAGTACCTGTGGTTTCACCGCGTGGTGCCCTTCAAGCAACTAAAAGCAGAAAGAGGCCGTTCACTTTACATGGACACTGTGTCACACAGATTGCAGCAGTTACTCCGAGCAACTCCCAGGTGTGAGTCAAGCATACGAATATAAAGTGCAACAGTGGAGGAGGGGCAGATATTTGCTCAGTCAAGGTTGAGTAAACAGAAATGAACTGACTTCTAATAAAACGCTGCTTGTGTCTGAGGATCATTTCAGGCCGTCCTCTTCCACGTCTGTGTGGCTTGTGGGAGTACAGGTGTGGTCATGTGTACATGCATGACTCTCTGGAACAGGTGTGTTTTTCTCTTCACCATCACGCCCGGGGGAGCCCGGCCTGCACGGAGACCTTTTGCATGTACCACTTCTCCCGTCTCCAGACGGCAGCAACGACCTTACGGGATGTCAGAGTCGATTCATGTTAACGCTCGAGCTGCTCCCGTTAATCCCACTGACGGCGGCGAACACACAGTTCAACATCAGTGAGTAACAAGTGGAGGGAGGACAAACTGTTCCTCAGTCCGCCTGCTGTCTGACTGTTCTTAGACATCCACACAGAGACACCTTCTTACTGACCAACACTTCATGTCATCCTCCGTCACTCAGCTGTAGACCATCAGCCCGCATTTCACCCGATGGTGCGGTCGCTGCCTGTCGTCACGCCTGATTGGTCACGTGCACGTACACATCAACACAAAGTGACCGAGCGGCGCGGAGAAGCAACGGACGGCGCAGGAGAAAGAGAGGAAGAGGAAAGGTGGAGGTGAGAGGAAGGCTGACGTGGTCAATGTGTATTTTAAACCTGTTAGCATGTTAGCATGTCTCTACTGGTTCACGCTGTATTTTATTATATGCAACAAAGAGCTGTTCAGTCAAGTTAGCAAAGCGGCATGCGTCAAACCTGGTTGGGCTGGTCAGGTTTTTTGGGCCCCCCACTGTTATTAGTGCATTGTGCCAACGTCAACCTGACAGCAGAACAGGTGAACACACCTGTTCAAAGATGGTGGAAACAGTAAAACACGCTGTAACACCAAAACTCTGACGTTAATATAAAACCTACCAACAAAATGAAGCCCATATTTCAGCCTCGCCGGGATCCTTAACATGATGCTGATGATGTAAAGATACAGGACAGAAGCGTCTTCTCTGGGTGTTTCTGTTGTGTTTGTTATAATCACTTTGTCTCCGTATTTGATCATTCAGAGCTCCAGCATTTCTGCCGGCAGCCTCTCGTCTTCTGACCTTCGTGACGGTCGAACAATTAGTGTGTTTGCTTTGTTTCCATCCTGGAGCCACTCAGCTGCAAAGAAGGAGAGCAACACAGCCAGGTTCTGGATCTCAGAGAGCAGATTAACACACCTGAGTGCTGCTTTTAAAAAGGACAGATACAAGATGAATACTTACAGAATATTATTATTATTATTATCACCAACACAATCCTAAATGATTTGCTATTGCTTCATATAGCACACAGTGTTTCTTCTGGACACATTTTGTGGTCTGGGAGAGGGGAGGAACATATAACTAGAGGAAGAATAGGGAGTCAATTTGTTCAGTATTTCGATCTTTTATTGTCTGATATAGTTTAAATGTAACGTCACGTAAGTTGCTCCCGATGGAGGCCAGCACCTTGCGTGGCAGCTCGGTCGCCATCGCTGTGTGAATGTGTGAGTGAGACCTGATGTGTCTACAGTCGCTGGATCGCAAAGCAAACTGAGGCCAGAATCTGACAGATGATCCCTAGTTATATCCATAGCTTATCTATATGTTTGATTTCCTCTGCAGGGCATCTAGGCCCCCCTTATGGAAAAGCTGAGGAGCTCAGATTACCAGATGGAGCTCAGAGTAGAAACACTGAGCCACTCGAGGTGATCAGGACGCCTCTCCGTGGACGTATTCTGGACATATTCAATGTGGAGGAGAACCCAGGGAAGACCCAGAATACATTGGAGGGATTATATCTCCCATCTGGCCTGGCCTCAAGATCCCCCAGGAGGAGCTGGAGGACACGACTGAGGAGAAAAACATCAGGCCAACCAGTTTAGCCTGTTGCCACCGCAACCAGGACTACGATGAGCGGCTGACAATGGATGGACGTCTACGGCAGACAGAACATGACAAAAAGTCCTCTCCATCATTTGCCGAGGCCTTTGTTACAAAAACAGTGTTTCATATTAAGGCTACTGAAAACATGGAGATTTGGAGAATAAAGAATGCAATACTTTGAGAAACAAGATGCAATATTTCGAGAATAAATACATTTGTATTTCCCCTGTGAATAAAATACCTGACTGCTTTGAGGACAAAATGTTATGTGTTATTAGATTGGTTAGATTTGACCACATGACTCCATGTCTTTCTTCCTGCCAGCGGCCCTCACACTCTGAAAGGAGACTGTAGTCTGTGGTGACCAGTCAAAGACATGTACATATATAAAAGGATTATGAGGGAAGATATTAAAGAGAGGCTGGTTAGGAGTCACTAACAGGCTATCAGTCTTCTGAGATGAAGATGGAGAGATGACTCACGCCGGAGAGCCCTCGAGCCGTCAGAACAGACGGCCTCTCGTCCACTTCCAAACACATCCATCTCGTCTAATGACTTTACCCACTGTGACTTGTTTTCAACAGGCGAGCTGCTCGGAGCGCAGAGACAACGTCAGGACTGTCAGCAGCAGCTGACGGGGACGAAGAGGTGGAAACGTTAAGTAAGAAGAAACAAGTTGGCGGTGAGGAAGAGGAAGTGGCGTAAGAGAAGGAAAACCGAAGAGGATGTCGATAATGAGGAGAAGGTGTCAGAACAGTAAGAGGTGGAGGAAGGAAGAAATGAAGCAGAAGAACAAACAGGTGGTTAAGATAAGATCGTATGAAGAACAGTACACTACGTAACCACAGTAACGTTCATGTAAAATGAACAGAGGTGGCAAAGACAGGAAAGGAGAAAAGACTGGGGGAGGAATAATGAGGGGGGAGGGGTTGAAGAAGAGGAGGTGAAGAATGAAATCAAGGGAAAAGGAGCGATGGCAGCCAGAGGAGCAGTGAGGAGAGGAAAGAGGGTGGTGGTCAGTGGGATTAACGGGAGAAGAGAAAGTCTTTTTTCTGTAATGAAAGAAGAAAAACAGCATTTGAAAGAAGTAAACAAAAATCCAATAGAGAAGCGCAGACACGATTAAGGAGAAGAAGATGAGGGAGGAGATATAAAGTGAAGCTGACGTGTCGGCCAGTCTATCATCTGGCCTCCCTAAAGGAACAACCACATACCAGGTTAATACGTCCAGCTGTGGTGATTCGGTTCATTTCTTGTCCTCCGTAACAAACAACATTCACTGGGTGGAACCGGTCTCCGCGGCTTTTAGCGCCTCTTCAGGTTTCTGATTAATTGCACCTTCAGACGACGACAGAGCCGCTCAACCGTCCTCGAACACCTTGAAAGCGAATTAGTCGGCAGCGTCGGGAAGAAATGTGTCACAGCGATTCATCACAGTCCACAAAGGTCCAGATTGATTCATGGAGGTGACACAGCGTCTGCAGTGGGGGCTCCCAGACTTTGGGATGACCTGCTGGTGGAGAACTCCGTCTCGTCTTGTAGTTCCCTTTTAAAAACACACTTCTTTAAAATGCCTTTTGGTGATTTTATTACGGCCTGAAAGGTGCTCTGTAAACAAAGATAGTTATTATTATTATTATTAGCCATGTGGAGCTCCACGTCTCTCCACTGGAAACAGAGAGTCTGCTGAAACTTCCACCTGATAGTGTCTCTCTCGCTCGTCTCCCATCTTTATGAAGTTCCTTTAAAGGAAGAGGAACGATCAGCTGTTCTGTCGCAGCTTCAGCACCAGAGTGGGAAGCTCTGCTGTCATAAATTAAGCTCATATAAAACGTCTTTTATCTTAACAGCGTCCCAAATCAGCCAACAAGGTTTGTGACTTGATTTTAAAAGATGGAATGTTAATTATGAAGCGACATGAAAACACGCTGACGTTTGTTGACGTCACAGAGTTTTATTTCTGAACACACTCGCCGACCCACCACAGTGCATTATGGGTAATTTCTCTCCCTGTTGTGACACAGTCAGTGATTGTGCCAATAAAGCAGGCTGCAGGACAGACTACGTGTTCTTAATGTAGAGGCTTAATGGCAAAGGTGTGTGTGTGTGTGTGTGTCTATTATATGTGCATGTGTGTGTTTCCACGTTATCGAGCAGCTCCTGACAGCCTCACACTGAGGTCAACACTTTCAGTCAATACTTGATGACGACAGTTGGCTCATTACATGAAGCTGTGGTCCAAATGTTTTCTGAAATGCTCACAACAAACCTGTCCAGCTGCCACAATCCAGATGTGTGGAAGAGGAGCTGATGGTGTGGAAGCAGTCGCCTCAGAGTTGAGGTTCACGATCAGCAGCGTTTCTCTTTTTTTGCCCTGGGTTTTGGCTCTCAGGCTACGGCTCACCTGACCACCTGATTGGTGGAGGTGTTTGTGGTAGTTTTCAGACTAAGAGGACGTGCAGACACATTTCAGAGTTAAAAGTCCGTCTGTCACTGTGCCCCCACTGAGACGTCCTTGGATTTAATAATAAATATCAATAAGTGTGTGTTGAGTCCCACAAGGCACCGCTTTAAAGAAAGGTTGATTTATGTATTTACACACAGCAGAGAGTCCAACAGCCTTTGAGGACACTGAACGTCTAAATGAAGATCTTCTTTCCAGCAGCAGCGAGTCGGAGTGAAATTAGGCATCGATGGTTCTTATGGATGTTTACTATCAGATCTGTGGTGATATGATTATACCCTTTAATTAGTCCAAATATTCACGTGTGTGTGTTCATTTAATCACAGCACACAGATGGTCAAGAGTGTGTGAGAGCTTATCTAAGATTATGCTACTTCATGCTAAACTGCATTAGTATGGTGTGTGTGTGTGTGTGTGTGTGTGTGTGTGTGTGTGTGTGTGTGTGTGCATATGGATTTCTTTTTCAGTGCTGCAGTGGGAAAAAAAAGATGGATAACAAACAACATAATCTTTTAGACTTATTTAAATAAAGTCTTTGCACACTCGTGATATTTAACAATCAGTACATCTTCCTGCTAACACTTTAACTGCAACATTGGAACATATTTTAAATAAAATCCCACAAAGACATAATAAAAATGTTTTTCCATATATATCTTTGTCACAATCACTCAACCAAGTGTTTCAATACATTGATTTATGACCAAATATCTGCAGAACTACTGACATTCATCAGCCTCAGCTGTGTTCCAGCTCACAGCATCAGCATCCCCTCAAAATACGACATCGCGAGGTCGAATCGCCTCTCGCATCTTTGCAGTGAAGTCTCTCCTGTCTGAACCTCCAGTGTGTCTGTATTCGTCATCATGTGCTTTATATATTGTAAAATTGGTGATTGCTGTTGTCTTCACTGGCTTGTGTTTCCTTAATTGCAGGATGATAAGATCGCTAAGTGTAGACAGTTGACAGTTAATGGGATTTAACACCCGGGCAGCGGCACCAACACTGAAACATGCTCGAGGCACGTTTCTCTCCAGCAGCAAGCACACGGATCGTATAATATGGCCCGTCCTGATCATCATTTCAGCATAGTTAACAGCCTTTGTTGCTTTTAATACCTTTCAGTATTTGACCAGCCTGAACTAAAAGGGACACACCCCAAGCTGACAGATCTGGAACCAAATGAAATAAAGATAATCACATCTGTGCTTTTATTAAATAAACTGATATTTCGGCCCTGTTTATGGAACAATTTGAGCGGCACACCTGCTCCCGGCCGGCGTGCACCTGATCTGATACTGCTTCAAAACACAGGTTTCAAATCCTGTCAGTGAAACAGAGAGTGTGAAGGAGACAGATGGATGAGTGGGTGAGATTTTATCTTCCTGGGCTACTTACAGTTGTCAGAATGTGAGGATTTAGATGAATTAGATGTTGGTGATCGGTGGGGCTCAGGTGACACTCATAATGATGTCTTTTACCTGCTGACAGTCCATTTCTTTTGTTCATAACGTCTTCTCTTAAAACATGCAGTAAAATCAGTTCATTTCAACAAAATCACCGCAATCAAGTCGCTCCTCACATCACACTGTTGACCAATAGCAGGCCTTCTTGGAGGCATTAGCCTTTGAGGGAACAGAGAGCTGGGGGGTCCTAAATGAAGGAAGCTGCTTTTGAGACAGTTGAAAATGTGTGAACGCACCTCCCTCACTAGAGAAGGAGTCACACCTTCCATGTATTTGACCGAATCAGAGTTCAACTTCGCAGAACTTTGACGTGTGATTTTGCTTCGTTGACCGGCAGCTAACACTGACGGTGCTGAGCAGACCGGAGGAACAGAGGGAGCTAGCGTAGCTTATTAGCTGAGTGTCACCTTCCAGTTTTATTGACGCTCCTAATTCTTTTGAATATACTGTGTGAAAGTATTGTGCCGTTAGCGACCAAGCTAACAAGCTTGGAGCGTTTTTATTTATTAAGTATTTCGTCCTGTTGGATGAAATTCTGTAGAAATCTGAGAACTAAAGGCCGGAGGGAGTAAACGGCTCAGAAGTGTTTCCCAGCTTTGCTAGCGTGTTCGTGGCTAACTTGCTCAGCTGCAGCCCTGCGAGTGTTCACTGTGAAACGGGTTTCGTTAAGACGTGCGGTTTGTTTTATTCGACACAAACTAGTTTTTAGACTGGAATCCGTCCACCGTCAGAACGTCACTTCACGCTGTGTGTCGTGAGAATAAAGGAAGGAATGAGGAGGACCAGCTGACGGAGGCTGCAGACCTCCGCAGGTGATTTCACTGATTAGCTCTCAGTCAGTGAAATCTCCTGCAGTCTTTGGCTGGGATGATTCTCCCACGCCGGCGTCTTCCTCTCTCTTCCTTACCTTCTTCAGGAGGAATACGGATGAATGAGAAGCGACCAGCGAGTGAAGAGCATCACCTTTCTCCCTCTGCAGCTTGTCAGCTCCAGTCTTCATCATTATAACCTCACACCTTCACAAGCAAAAGGTTGTGTACGTTGTGTGTTTGCAGCCGTGTGTCTGCCCTTTTACCAGCTGATATCTCCACCCACACTTCACCACAGAGACTCTGCTGAGGACAGTCAGGAGGACGGACGCAAAGACAAACAAATGCAAACAGCAGGAGAAACGTTCAAACAGACCAAACGCTTCCGCTGGTGCAAAGACAGAACCGAGCCTGTAGACGTACGAACCATCTTACAGCAAGGAAAAGAAGCCTTTGTTGTGCCTTCTCAGTCCGTCTGTGTCTCCTTTAAACAACAGCCAGGAGCTCATATGGACATGGGAACAGGTTTCGCTGGCTGGAATTATTCCTCCTGTTGCTCTCAGTGTAATGAACGAGGGACAAAATGTGAGCTTTCTGCAGTCAAAGTTCCCTCTTACAAACATACAGCTCAAAGGGCTTTACATCCAACTGTACATCAAACATTTGACAAATAAAAGAATGCAATAAGATTAAATGAAATAAACCTGCAGTAAGATTCAATAAAAGCTTCTTAAAGGAGTTCACAGGCGTCGCACGGCAGATATCTGTTGTTCCACAGTAAGAGAAGGCTGCCTCTCCACACTGTGTACATGAAATGCTTCAAACTAATTCTAAAAGCCACAGGAAGACATTGTAAAGATGCTAAAATGGGAGTAAAGCGTTGTCTTTTAACACTGGCAGCTGCATCTTGTATGAAGTCTGTTCATTCTTGGTAATCTAGTTGTGTTTTCTACTCGTAGCTTTGAAAACTGACACTGTGCTCGTCGTCTCTGCTCCACCTTCACAATGCAAATATGCCATTGTTCTTCTTCTTATTGTTATCATTAATGAGGCTTTCCATTCATCCACCTGAACGCAGAGTTGGAGTGAAATGAGCAGACAAAGCTCTCAGTTTTCTCGCCCTGGCTGTAAAAGCCTCGCGGTCTGCAGCTCCTGTTAATCACCTCATGAACATGGCGACGCTGCTCATTACTCGGAGCGCGTTTTCCCTCCTCTCAGTTTTCATGTCGGGTGAGCTTTGTGACCTTTGAAGGTCCTGAGCTGCTGTGAAACGTGGATCAACATGTGGTCATTTGGTGGGTGTCTAATGGACCGAACCCCCCCACATCAAACAAATGAGCCTTTTGATTCACTCACACCATCAGGAGGAGCACATTATTTCCACAGCCAATAATTAGATGTCATTTTGTTCCTTCATTCAATAATCCGCCTCCTCCTTCACGCCGTCCCCAGAGTTTATTTTTTCTTCTTCAATCACTTGAACGCATCATTTGCCATTGTGTCGCTCGGGAACACGAGCTGTTTTCACTCTAATACGATCCAATTAGTCGCCAGAAATGCAATTACTTCTTCCAGCGTGAATTACAGATCATTTGATCCTGGATTTGTTTGCACCAGATGTGATATGAACGTGCTTCAGATGACTCCGTGTGATCCTTTGTCATCAGGATTCATTGAAGAAGCTTTCTGATACGTTCTGATGTTTACAAGTTGCTTCAATAAGACGACATTACTGCTGGAACATTTCTCACCAAAATTACTGTTTGAGTTCACTCCTCATATCTGAAACCAAAGCAAAAGCAGTTAATAAGAGTAAATACACAAACGAACATAAAACTATGTTTTTTAGGTTCACTCTGAGTCAAAAGGCATCTCGTGACACGTATGGATAAGAACACTGAGCCTGGTTCTCCATAGTGCTTCTCATGGTGGGAACTGTTGGGTCTCTGGAATAATGTTATAAACAGTCGGTCCAGACCTGCTCTATATGGAAAGTGCCCTGAGATAACTTCTGGCACCATATGAACAAAACTGAATTGAAAAAATGTCCCTGGAGCCGGTGGGGTCCTTTTACTAGCCGGCGCTGAGTTGGTAATTTTCTCTTGGGCTTCCTCTTGAGACTGGAAGGTTCATTTCAATTTAAATTGGAGTGACTGGTCCTTTAAATTAGAATAAAAGTTACCACTGACCACCACCTTGAGCAAAACCCTGTCGCTGTGTTCTCACATCAGGCAGTCTCTGGCCTCGCATGAAGCTGTGTGTGTGTGTGTGTTGTCATTTACATACTCTGCTGTTTACACTCTTCTGAGACAACAGTGGCGCCCCAGCAGGACGGGCTGACTGGCATTTTAGTCCTGTACCTGAGCTGGAAGCAATCCCCCACTCCACCAGTGGAGCAGAGTGGTAAACAACAGCTTTTCTCAGCCTCCCCCTGTAGCACCGCTGGGTGTCTTATAAATATCTGCAGTTCAGCGTCCGGTTAATCCCAGCTGCTCCAGTGAAGCTGCGTAGTGGCCCACAGGTCAGACTGGTTGTACTGGGCAGCTTCCAGTACGTGAATGTGTATAAATGTGGTCAGCTGAATAAAGCTAGTGCCAGTCCAGCAGCGCACTACAATCTCTGGAGGCCCAGAATAAGTGACTCTCTGTTCCATCTGCAGACTTTTACTGGGGGGATGATGTCAACGTGATTATGCCAACACGCATGACGGACTCACCAGTTAAAGATGTGCAACAAGCAAAACAACAGTGAAACCTCTCTGTCCTTATCTGTATATGTACAAAGCAAGCATAGAGCGTATTTAGCTTGTTGTATGTTGTAGTTTCACCTTTCCTCGCAGTGTCAATAACCCTGTGGACAAGGGGGACACCTGTCTCTGAGACATGTACAGAGGACAGCACACCGCTGCACCACATTATCAGGATAATAACGTCGAGTAGAAGTGTGACGCAAAGTGTTCATTATAAACATCATAATGAGGGGAAACATAAGCAGCACACAATGATAGCATGAGGGATTTGTAAGAACAAAGCTATCAGCCGACAGTCTTCCTATAACTCATTAGCTGCAGTAGATAAGGGAGCCGCTGTCCTCGCTGCTCATTTCATATTGTAGATGTTTAACAGATGCTGCCACCCAGAGAGAGGCCCAGTCAGCTGCCAGAGCTGAACATCTCGTCACTCTGAGGGTATGGACCGTCCCCTTTCATCACAGAAAGAAAAACATCATTTGGCCCTTTGCTCTAAAGTGACTATCCATGTTTCATGTTCCTTCTGCACGAGTCATCGACTCTGGTCAGTACGAGCAGCATGTGACATTTCATGTGTGGTATTAAATGGAGGGGAGCCAGACCGACCGTGGGCCCCCACCCTCTCTAGTATTCTGTCACTAACCTCCTTAAGAAGAGTGATGAACTTCACTTTGCTTTGGGTTCCACTCCTGCAGCGTACCGAGGTGATGTACGTCCGAGAGCTGAGAGACGCCTCCACACATCTGAGCCATCACTGCGTGAGGGGGGCGTGCATGTCAGATTCATAATATAAGTAGTAATAATAAGTAGTATAATGTGACCTGATGATGGATACAAATTACTCAAATCACTCAAAACCACAAATTTAAAGGTCATGGCGGCGCTACAGGAAGAATAATGGTTCATGTAGTTATATCATATTCTTCTTAAAGTAAAGTAGAAACACTCCCAGAGGAACAAACTGCTGCTGCAAGCGGCCAACGTTTGGGTTTAGGTTGAGCTGAGGTACCGTGAAATGCCTTCTTTACTTTGGTGTCGGCATCAAAAGGAAGATGAGTGGCTCTGTGAGATCTGCAGACCTTTTCACCATCAACCAGAACAGCAGAGAGAAACAAACCTCCAACAAACGTCTGTGGCTGCAAAAGGAAAAGAGGAAACGACTTTCTTCTTGTTAAAAAGCACCAACAACACGTCTCTGAATCATGGTTTTTATTCTACTGTAATACAACTTAATTACAGGATGTAGGATCAGACATTTTCCTGGATAGTTTGAGCTCATTTTAATGGAGCTGTAAATAAGTAAACACATGCCAGTCTTCTGTCGGGAGGTGATCTGATTTCTCCTGTCGTGCTCTTTCCAGCAGCTTGTATTTTCATTTTCTTTTATTTCAGTAGTGGAAGTTTGCAGGGGTTTGCTGCTGCTACAGTTAGTTTATTTTGGCGTTTCTCAGCCTGAAGCTTTGATTGAGCAGAATAATAAAACTGTTACTTCAGACTGGCACTCTGTCGCGCTGCTCGTCTTATTTAGATGCCGTCTCGTGGAGTTCAGGGCTTTGATTTAGTTCCAGTTTGTTTTTTTGTCATCGCTCACCCTGAAGCTCAATGATTGAACCGAATAATAAACCTGCTAGTTTAGTCTGTCATTCTGTCAGCTGGTCAGCCTTGAAAAGGGGAGTCTTTACTTTTCATGTCATCTGGGCCCTGACATGTTAATAACGAGCCCCCTCTCAAGCCTGCAGAACCTCTGTGTGGATGCAGGTCTTGACAAACCTGGATCTATGCAAATGAGTTAAAGGGCTGAGTTTTATGGTGTTGCACTGTTGGTCAATCACTGGTGGGTGTGTTAGTCAGGCTGTTTCTGTCGGAAGCAGCCTCATCTACATCCGTCATCAGAGAGGGGGTCTCGTATGCTGTCAGACGGTCCAACAAGCACTTGTTCTGCCTGGTTCTCAGTCGGTGTCCCAGCTCAGCTAAAGGTGTTGGATGGGGTTGAGGTCTTCCATACCAACCCGGCGGAAACCACTTATTAATGGAGCTGCTTTGAGCTTGGCGGCGTCGGCATGTTGAAACAGAAAAGGGACAAACTGTTGACACAAAGTTGGAAGAACACTTTTGTCTAAAATATCGTTGCATGCCGTCATTGTTCCTTTTTATCTGTCTGTCTGCAACCTTGTTTGTTTTGTAGCTGCAGGTTAGGATTTAGGAGTAGAGATCCTCCCTTTGTTCAAGAAGTAACTTTGGCTCACCTGAGTGCTGAATATTGGTGATATATTTTTGTTGTAAGAGTCCTGTTTTGTTCCATGTCGTGCTGATACCAACGCCTGGTGCACCTGTCTAACAGTATGATCACCAGAAGCACAGCACAACTGTGCTACTCTCTTACTTTCTTTCAGGTCCTTTGTTAGTGTCATCTTCAGTCTTTGGCACGTTTGAAATCATCCGGCGAGACAGAGGCCGAAAGCCACAAAGAGAGACGACGATAAAGGGAAGAAGGAGACGGCAGAGACTGTAGTGAAAGTTGAGGAGGGGTGTAACAAGGGGCAAAATGAATGGGAGCAGAAAGAAAACCTGAAGTCAGGAGAGGAAGAGCAGGAAGAAAGACTGGTGTCAGGGGAGGGTTGGTGAAGGAGCTCATTACTGAAGGAAAGATGACCTATGTGACTCCCCCCTCACACTGAGAATGATTGATCCTTCATGTTTCCGCCACTTACACCGGAAATCCCATGTGAGCTTCACTCTGTGAGACTCGATCAGGAAGAAGTGCCTTTCACTCAATCTGACTTTCTAAATGTGTGCAGGTAAAACCGCCTGTCAGGTGTCAGATGTACGCGCTTCAAGCAGAAAACAGACTTCCCAACTCTGAAAGAGATGATTCCACTTTTTAATTTAGCTCTCAGTATGTTAATGTGGCTGAGTCATAAAAATGCAGACAGCATAGGAGCAAACTTACTAATTGGCTGAGGTAAAAGCTCTCCGAGGGCTTTTAGCCATAATGACGAAGTACAAATTCACAAGTCAAACTTTTGAGATATTTTTCTAAACGTGGACATCTGTTGTTCTGCGTCACCACTTCGGGAAAGACGGTTGTTGCTGTACTTCAGAAACTGATGGACTCTGTTTGGAAGTGGAAAGGTTTTCTAGCTTAGAGCTTAGAAATGGATGAATATTAGAATACATACATGTAATTAATGGGATTGTAACCCAGGTTGTTTTTAGTTGCCAGATTTACGCGCATCCCCTGAATGCACCATTAGCAAACTAGCGCGGTGTGTAAGTTTCGGTTTCCCCCCCCCCACACACACACACACACACACACACGCAGTCAGCGGGAGCACGTCACTCCTCAGGTGCAGGAGGCCTCGCCGACGGGAGGAAAGGTGGACAGACGGGCGGAGCTGGTGTGTTTATCACGGGAGAAACATCGACATTACTCCGTCCATCCTGGTGAGTTAGCTACACAAGCTAATGAGCATTAGCATTTTCGCTTCCGTACGGTGCATTTAAACGTTCTTTTATTTTAAAGCTAATAATAATGAACTAAACCAAAAGCAGTCAGTCAGGATGAAGTGCTGTTGAAGCGCAGTGTGCTGCTGAGCTAATGGCGGCCTGGCGGCTAAACTAAGCGCAGCGTGCACGGCTAGCTAAGCACTGCTAGCTAAGCACGTGTAAGCAATACGTGTGTATTTGAGAAGTGTGTAAAGTTATCGTGTGTGTTTGGAAGATGTAATGGGTCAAAATGTGCGTCATCTTTCACTGAAATGTTTGTTATTGTTGATGCTGTGTGTCAAAGTGAGAAATATTACAGCTGCTGAAACTGTGAAAACTGACGATATACTGACTGATATTTTTCTGTTCCTTTAAAATCAGTTGGTGTGTGTGTCTCTGTGTGGTGGGGGTCTTATTACTCGCCTTGAACGAGAGACACATAACGAGGTCATCAGTGAAGAGAGTGATGAATTATATGTGTGTGTGTGTGTGTGATATATATTATTATTATTATTATTATTAAAACACATCAGTGAGCCTCACTGTTGTTTCCTTCATCACCATGAACACACACACTGTAGTTTATCTGGACTCACACACACACACACCGTCCTGCTGCCACAAATATTCACTAGAGCTCCACATGTGGATTCATCCGCCGCTGAAAATAGTCCCCAACAGATGCACTATATCCTCCTGTTGGTTTGATAAAAAACTACAGCGAGCAGCTGTTTGAGGGAATGACTGAGCCGTTTTGAAACATGAAACTATATATTTGTGAGAAAAATGCAAAAATACAGAGTAACAGTAAAGTTTCCTTTGAGGACTCCTCTTTAATGCTGCTATACAGAACAGTAAATAAACCAAAATGCTTCTTCATCATGTTTGTTTTTCCTCAGTGCATCTTGCCGGTAGGTTAAGCTGTGCCACACTTCAGCTGGTTTTGTCCATATTGTCCTGTGTTTATAGGATAGGGTCTATTAAACTGAATATTACTTTTGCTTTCTTGGAGATAAAATGCTTAACATCTGATTCTGATTCAACTGTGGCGTCCGTCTCTGATCTGCTGCTCTGTGGTTCATATCAGTCTATCTTTAATATTTCTGCATGTTTTTGTTGCGTATTGTGCTGCGTCTCTGCTGAAAGTGAAGACCAGACTCCACTGTGAGCAACTTCATATCAGTTAAAGTGTGATTCAGTTAAACTGCCGGCGGCTCCAACAACTTGCATATATAACTGTCGGGAAAATATTCCACGCTGAAGTGTAATTGACTGCAGAGAGTAAAAACATAATGAGAAGCTTCATCACAGACACATCTGGCTGCACAGATGTAAAATGTTCATCTCAAAATGCTCCGTAAAGGCAGTAATACAGTTGACAGATGAGTCAACTTGTGCTGCTCATGTTTTATTTACAGAATGGTTGTTCTCTGTCTCACAGACCTGGAGTCAGACTGAGGCTGAGTATGTTCCATTAATCCCACCTCACATACTCTTCTTCCTCACACCTTTGGTGCTGTATTGATTCGGCTTTTGGCGGGTTGGTTTATTGGATGAGGTGTTTTCACTTCACGCTCTTCTGCGCAAATAATGTTTGTGTCAACAAAGACACAAAAAGTGAGACGACGTCTCCGCAGCAACAGAAATAAGAGAGTAAATTTAAACTCAAACTTGGGCTCAGCCTGCTTTAAAACTATTTCTGACCTTTAGAGTCAGGCGCTGATTGATGATTCAGGATCATTCATTTCCACTTTCCCACGCTGTCAAAGCTCCTCCCATTCACACATTTCATACATAAAATGTCACAATAACAGAGCGGTTTATTACAAGGTCATTTTATATATACTCATCAAAGTCCTGTCTGAGAGCTGGGAGCACGGTGACGTCACAGAGGAGTCAGACAGGTTGGAAACAGTTCATCCAGATGATCGAAACCACTTTGTTTGGAGGTCAAAGGGAAAGTGAGCGCAGCTGAAGTGTCAGTAATAAACCTTCACTGCACAGGAAGTGTGTCTGGAAAGCGTGATGGATGTTTCATAATGATTTGAAGAAACCGTCAGTCTGATCTTCTGACTGCTCCTGTTTCTTATATTCCCAGATCTCAGCAGTACGATGATGTTGCTACTGACAGCAGTGATGGAGCGTTTATCCTTCACATCTTTTCCTGCATCAGCACTTTATTTCACCTGAAAACATTTTCCGAGAACTTTTTCCAAGATTTTTGGTTCGATTTCCCCCAAAGTTTTAGCTTTGAAGCTCCACAGAATGTCATTTCCTGCACTCATAATATTTCTTTTGTCACCAGCCTTAAGTCATTACCCCCCCCCCCCCCCATGTTCCTGAGAAGCGACTCACGTAACTCGCGGCTGGTTACTGGATTGGCTTCCAGCTGAGCAGTGACCGACGTCACCGTCCTCTGAGTGTTTGGTAACCTCTGTAATCCTTCGGGAAATTCATTTCTGTTTACACGGTTCTGAATCCTTTCTGTCCTTGTTGTGACAAAGTGCAATCAATCCGTACATGTCGGAAGCACCTCTTATCTGCCGCCACTAAATTTGAGTTTAACCTGTTGTGTGTGTAACCTGATGTTGTGGCGTGGACGTATCCTTCCTCTCTGCGGGATGTTTCCTACAGATTCAGCCTCCCAGAATGAACACAGCTCCTCTGTTTGTTGTGTGTGTTCTGCTCTGCTGGTCACACATAATGGATTTCATGTTGTTCCATTTGTTGCTGTCACCGAGCTGTGAGGAAGACTCTCACAAGTGCCACATTTGAAGTAGCTGTAGGGAAGTACTTTGACTTTGTGACTTTCATGTCCAGGAACTATTTAATGGCATTTATTTATTTTTATTTGGCATTCCCAGTCGATGTCCAGCGCCAACGCTCCGTGCCATCCAGAGAGTAGAGAGTGATTTATTTCTTTATTTATTGTTTGACCCTTTTCTGACCGCCCACCTCTTAATGCTTGGTTTAAAGTGATGATGAGGATGAGTTTCTCTTTTGATTTGATTGCCTCCTGTGCAGTGACCTGAGGACAGGTAAAGGCTCCTGATTTCTTTTGTTCTGGTAATATGTTGTGTCTTTACTGGCTCGGGATGTTAAAGTGGAGGCTCTTTCTGGAGCTTTCAGCCCTTCGGCTCTGCGTTTCCTGCACTCCCGTCTGACACTTGGACAAATAAAACATCTCTCCTGATGTTTTTACTCCCTCTCTCTGCTTTCATCATTCATCCCCTCGACACTCTCTTTTGATTTGTGGTCGTGCTTTCAACAACAGATGCAGCGCTGATTGGCTCCACAACAGCTCGTAGTTCAGAGTTTTAGATTTGACCTTTCTCTCTCCAGAGTCCAGGAATACACAGACAGACACTTCTACACCTCTCTTATTTACACTTTTATAATCTGTACACAAACAGAAAGGTAATATGTGTTCTTACAGGGAGTTGCTGTGTTTCTGTTGATGACTGATGACTTGCTGGCGTCCCTGCTGGTTGCCAAGCAACCTCACAGCTATGGAAAGCTACTGTTCACCAGGAAGAAGCTACAGCACATGAGTCCCTGTAGGCCTTTGCCAGATCTCCGTCCTCCTCAGATGTGTGGGTGCCAACAGGATGTTATGACCAGTATCAGTTTCTCTTCTTGCATCCCTTCCTGTGAACCTACGCAGAGATGTTCTGGTGACCGTGGGTCACATCACGTGGACTTTAAGTTGATCGCTTCATTCGACTCCTGGCGAGTCTGAAACAAGAAGCAAATGTAAACGTACTGAAGTATGAAAGAAACAGTTTTGTCCCCGAGCGACCCGGTGCACGTTCACCTACGTGAGGGCTGGAGTCTCTCTGAGGTGACCCTGTTGGTTTCTGGTGGCTTCAGGTTCTTATTCTTCATTTGCAGGTGGTTTGTAAAGGCTGATGAGTCAGTACTTGACTCTGCCTCTTGTACGGTACAGTAGTAGTAGTGCTCACTGATGCAGACCTGTTACAGACCTGTTACCTGTTGTATAATTCCCCCCCGGGGATCAAAGTATTTCTGATTCTGATACAGACGCAGTGCGGATGATGAGTCCAGTCAGAGGTCCATGTGTCATGTCATTCCTCTTCTGTCACCATAGCAACTGATGGAAACACTACAGGGAGCAGCAGAGGAGACAGTCACGCATTAAAATAACACAAATGCAATGTTAGATGTGAAGCAGCAGTGAAATACGTCAATGAACCCGAGTCACTGCAGCTCCATGAATTATTTCATCTGGGCTAATTCATATATTTGCACATGAAGTCAGCTGATGGAAATGTGCACTGATCCACCTTTTATTTTTATGTGCTGTACATTTGACTGGAAAGCTAATTAAAGTGCTGTGAGCTGCAGTGTGAACATGTGGAGTGACAGCAGAGACTCTGCTGCAGGAGGTCTTTGACAAGCTTTTCACCGTCTCGACTGATCGTGACTAATTAAATTTGAGATGAACGGTCCACGGGGGAGTGTCTGATACGAAGTGGGAGGAGCCTCCCAGCCTGCAGGCGCCCAATAGGAAGTTCATTGTTGTGGTTTGACCCGTTTACCAATGCGGTCAGCAGCCGCAGTGTTGTTTACTGTCGATGAAACGTACTGATTTTTATCTGTACTCCACCAACGTGTATTTGGTTTTCAGTTTTCACACATGCAAAGAAAAACTTAGCGTTTCTTATAAATGTATTTATATTATTGGCCAAATATCAAACACAGGGATGCAAAACAGAAAGTAAAGGTTTGTATCAAAGGAGTTTGAACATTAAAACTTTATTTATTTTAAATGTATGTTAAAACTATTGAACGCTCTCTGAACAAGAAAAGCTTTAAACGTTTTCTCCCTTTCAATCATAATTTCTTTAATAACCCTGGTTCCTGTTTTTGTTTTGTCTCCTTTGCTGTTTAAATAATTGTCATGGACTATTTACCTTTATTTTTATTACATTTATTTCTTTCTAGTTTTTTTGTCTTTGCATTTCTGTGTGTATTTTAGAGAAAATGAATCCTGGTGTACTTACAGTTCTGTGCATGCACATTTGTATGTGTGTGTTGCCTCTCTGAGAGAGAGAGAGAGTGTGTGTGTGTGTGTGTGTGTGTGTGACTTTTTCTCTCCATAGCTAAAAGCTGAACAGGCCAATGAAGTCTGACAGCCCCCAAACACTCATTTCCTTGAAGGGACTTTAATGGTCTTTCTGCCTCATTGCCTGACACAGTAAACAGCAGCGAGTGGAGGAGGGCGAGAGGATCGCCCCCCACACAGGAACACTCTCTGATAAAACCAAACCTACAGCTGCAAGGCTTTCATGGAAAAAGAGGCTTAAAGTTAGTAAAGATAAGCTGCAGTGGAAAACAGTTTGCCCCAGTTGCAGTTTGGAGCGTGGCGGTCCAGTTGTTGACGATAAGAAAGATTGAAGTCAACGCAGCGTGCAGGTTCGCTGTTTGCTGGTGGGTCAGAAGTCCTGGAGAGGTGGACACATGGACGAGCGTTGGACCACTTTGTTTCTTTGATTTTTGCTAAATTTGGAGCTCCTCATGAAACTGTCTGAGTCTGCTGATGTTCAGCTCAACCCGATGATTTGAACCCCGGAGCTGAAACGTAATTTCATATCTTTACTCGACGAGCGTTTCCATTTCACGCCATTTCCTACTTTATGTCACGATATTTATTTGACAGCAGGGAGTTAAGTTGCAAGTTTAATTTACAACGTCTTGTGCCAACCAACAGTATATAGACTTGAACAAAAAGATTCCCTGCAGACATGTTTTAAATAAATGATTTGATAATAATAATTTTTCTCAGCATAAAAACTTTGATTACCTTGTTTGAAATTCTTAAAATTACATCTCCCTCATTGAAAAATCCAGAATGTGTGAATGTTAATTTATCTACAAAGTTTAACAGCTTGACACAAGATGCCTCCTGCTTCTCTGAAGTAGAGTACGGTTACATTACTGCTCGACTGCACCGAGTACAATCTGTAGTCGGACTTGTATTTGAGCCTCTTTCATTGCTAATTTAATGTAAGTAAAACATCTGGATGCTTCTTCCACCACTGAAGCCACCCTAAAAGTAAAGCAGCGTCTGTAAAAATGCGTCACACTAACGGTTTATGATTCAAAGATGCCTGCAGGAAATAAACAATCCGTGTCAAGAGAAAACAGCAACATTCAGCTTCGTTAAATGAGGCCATCTTTACACCAGATAGGTTCCCTAATGGCACATAGACATGTCTGCATTTACATCACGCGCCACACACACTCTCCATCGAGGCCCAGGTAGACGACAAGGACATACTCACACATACTCACACATTTTCACACAAACACACACACACTCACACAAACACACATACTCACACAAACACACACATATTCAATTAGAACCAAATGTAATCAAACCAGCTGCATCAAACCTGTCATCAGGTGGGAAACACCCTCAGGTTCAGACCCACAGCTTGAAAATAACCACTACATATGGAGAAGGATGTGTCTGTCTCTGTCACACACACACACACACACACACACACACACACATTGACCCGGAGGCCAGATGAGAGCTGTGAAGGAAGAACTGGTTGCTGGTGTTGCATTAACCTGTAACACTTTGTCAAATCAGGCCTGTCAAATTGTCAATGACACCGGATAGTCTCACACACACACACACACACACACACACACACACACACACACACACACACACACAGTGGTGAGAGCCTCTGTCGGTGTGATTAAGACTCCTTGACTTTTAATCAGTTTAATTAGGCAGCTGAAAAGGCCAGTGTGTGTCTTACTGGTGAGAGGACCGGGCAGGAGAGGCCGGCCTTTGTCCGCTCAGTCAACTCAACTGCGATAGATTAACTTTGTAAACCTGCAGGAACAACATTTACTGACGCCGATGTGTTCAACCTCTGCAGTCGGTCCTGCTTTCAGAGCCGAGGAGAGAAGATACAGAACCTCGAGCGACTGTCCCTGACCCTTTATTAAAGGCAGCCTGCGGGTAAACACCAGCGTTAGCATGCACAGAACTTTTAACAGATGGATTAATGTTTGTTGGAAATAAACTGTTGTTGCTATTGTTTGTTCAGTATATACAGAAATCAAGATAATCTCTATCAATAACCTTTTCAGTTTTGTTTGTTTTCAAGATAAATATCATTCAGTCGTTTGAGCCAAAGAATACCATCAACGGGTCCAAGAAGTCATGGTGACAGTTCATCATTTAAACCCCTCCCCTGAGCTATGATTGTCCAATCACAGCTTAGCGGCTGTCAACGGGCATGACAGCTTTTTGTATTTCCACATGTTGACGGATTTAGTGCGACACTCTGAAGCTGAAGAGTTTGTAGGGTTGTGTGTTTTTCATCACCTTTCCAAACGCAGAAGACAAAAGTGAAAGTGAGAGCAATGGATCAAAGCACTGTTTATCTGCTCTAAAGTTAGCTGCCATCGTTAGCATGTCCGGCATGCAACACAGGAACAACAGTCTGAGGACGCTGACCTGCACAGCCTGAGTCTTCATACTGCAGCGTTCCTTTAACTAAATGTTGCTTCATCGGCATGGAGTCGCACACAGACCAACACCGCTAACAGCTGCTAACAGCTGCTAACAGCTGCTAACAGCTGCTAACAACTGCTAACAACATTACAGAAACCACTGGACACCGTCATCACATTCATCGAGCCAAAGGCTTCTTAA
Source organism: Enoplosus armatus (assembly GCF_043641665.1). Taxonomy (NCBI): domain Eukaryota; kingdom Metazoa; phylum Chordata; class Actinopteri; order Centrarchiformes; family Enoplosidae; genus Enoplosus; species Enoplosus armatus. Next base: position 1,182,765 of record NC_092198.1, on the reverse strand, counting down.
AACAGAAGTGAGGGCTGGTTCACTGTCACGTTAGCTGCACTCCATAAAGACACAAACACTTTGTGTGGCCATGTGGACAAGGAGGAAAGACACACACACACACACACACACACACACACAGCTCACATAATTTCCTAAATCCATGCCCAACTGAATCTGTGTGATTTCTCTCACCAATGACATGCTAATTTATTCATGACTGTCTCATTACAGTTGGAGCCCTCTAATGGGAGTCCTGTGAAATGTGTGTGTGAGTGTGAGTGTAAGTGTGAGTGTGTGTGCGCGTGCGCGTGTGTGTGTGTGTGTGTGTCCGTGTGTGTGTGTCTGTGTGTGTGTGTGTGTGTGTGTGTCTGTGTGTGCGTGTGTGTGTGTGTGTGCGTGTGTGTGTGTGTGTGTGTGAGGTCAGTGAAGGTGTTTGAATATAAGTCTTTTCCTTGATGGTCTGTTGGTCTCTCACTGCATCTTTAGACAGAAGCAGCAGCACTCTGTCTCTCTCTCTCTCTGTCTGTCTCTGTCTTTCTGTCTGTCTCTCTGCCTGTCTCTCTCTCTCTCTCTTCTGTAGTGGTCTGTGAGAGATGATGAGTGACCTGAAACCTCCAGCAGATGATGATCATCAGGCAGTAAAACACCTCGGTGGTGATGAGCAACAAAAAGAAAACCCAGGGTTTCTTCTCTTATTGTGGCTGCTCATGCACGGCACTACAAAATACAAGCTGCACTGCTGAGATGAAGAACACCAGTGTGAGTATATGTGGTTTTAAAGGGAGTAGTGAGTTAAATTGGTTCATCTGTGGAGGTCGTGACCTTGTTTGCAGTTCAGGGTGTCCTGTCAGCAGTTTTACAGACATCTCTTTTATATTGTGTCTTTGGGGAAAGGGAGTTTTGGACTGCAGGGGGTTTTATAGTTGCAGTTCTGTGGTTGGCCACTGGGGTAAATTAGCAGCAGGCTGACTTGTGTTCATGTCTAGATTGTCACCCTCGATATGTGAAACTTTCGCGAGATTTGCACAAACACAGAAACCAAGTCAACATTATTATTTTAACCTAAACCTAACCAAGTAGTTTTGATGCCCAAACAAAACTGCATGTGAGAGACAGATCTACACTGTAGACACCACCCTGACTTGCCGCTCCCAATGATTTAAAAGAAAAATAGAAATCATATGAAATTCATCAGGGCCATCATTGGTGTATGAAGACGAAACCTTAAGCTGCCTATAATAAAAAAGCTAACAGATAGAAAAAGTTAAATTACTGAGTAGCAAAGAAAAGGAGAAAGGTCAGTACAAACTGTGAAAATAATAAATAATAAGTGATGGAGTTTCTGGATCCCCTGCCAGCCTCAAGATGTCCTGTTCAGCTCTGATAGCAGTCAGCTGGAGGAGGAAGAGGCAGAGAGCCAGGCTGATGAGGAGGAGGCAGGAAGACGGTTAAACACTGTTAGGTGGCTGTATTCCTAACTCGTGGCTAATTCAGGGTGCTGCTGCACTTCTGCTGATGTCACCTCTTGCTGTGGACATTGAGGCTTGCAAACACAAATATGAAGTCATTTCAAATCATCCAGGAAGCATGTAAATTGTCTGTTCAGCTTGAAAAGTCCAGCCTTTTAGCACCGTCTTCCATTTCATTCTAAACTCCTCAGGTGTCGAGAGAAGATAGTTGCTCTCGTTCTGTGATATCTGCTCTGGCTGCCGAAGCTGAAGTGTCCCGTTGTGGATATACAATTGAATGCTTTTGTCAGTGACTGATAAAGCGTGACAATGATGTTAAGTGAATCAGAACCACATTCCCGTTTTTTTTCATGTCTTGACAGGTGCAGACGTTTTTTTAAGATAAATCCAAAAGGTAAATAACAAGAAGTCCCTTCAGATATATTCATGACAAATAACTTGTCATGATGTGAAGTTTAGCTGCAATAATTAATCTGCCGGTCCGTTTCACGGGAGGACAGCACGGTGAAGGACACTTATATTTGACTTTTGTTGTTCTTTAATTGAAGGAGCTCTGATATTAATTATACAGGTGTGGACGGGTGTGCCACAGGGATCAAGTCAGGGCTCTTCACCATTTATATACACTATGTTTTATCTCCTGTGCCTGATCATCTTTATGCAGATGATACTATTTTATACCTTTCATACTGATTCTTTTTACTTTGCCATTGGAAACATACGACTCTCCTTTCATGAACTGTACGATTAAGACTGAATCGGTACGTAATCTGCACTGTTGTTTGGTGCTGCTTTAAGAATGTAAGCTATTTGAATTAAACAGAAATATTGAGAAACTAAAGACAAAACGATTAAACAACGAGACACACAAAGCCAGAATAGGACAAATATAGGACAAATATGGGCTGTAAACTGTAAGAAGTAGAAGAACAGAAGAAGACACAGACGGACACGGACAGACAGAAACAGAGTAATCATCCGGCTTGTGGCTGAGTGCAGTGTAGCTGGACAGGTGATTTAAGCTCCATTCTGCTTCATAAAGGCTGTGCACAGATCAATGAGGTTTTCCCTCCGGTAGGTAATGAACATCATCTTCGACCCAGTGATTCTTAAATGCCTCATCTGAGCAATACTGAAGCCGGCTGACTCACAGGCAGGTCTTATCGCTCTAAATCTGAAGCGGGAAATGGTTTGCCGCCCACAGACACCACTTTGGTTCAATAGATGAAAGCCCGAGCGCTCAGATTCCAGATTGCTTCGTGCATCTGAACCTTTTCCCCCCACATTTCTCCCGTTAACGTGTTTCACTTATGTCTTTGTCTGCCTCCCGTATCTGCCCGCCCGACCATGAGCCATTGAGAAGCAGCCACGCGAGGGTTTAATCAGCTGGTGAAGTGCTTGGTTTTAATGAAAATCTTACACATCATTCTGCATCAGACGCTGCTGATCCTCAGCTGTGGAGGAGGGCAGATCGAGTCGAAGGGTATTTGCCTGTTTGATCACAATACGTTTGATATATGTCGCGATGTATGTGGTCTGATCCTTACAGTTTTTTGTCTGTATGTCAGACCTCGCTGCTGATTGGATATCTTTGTTTATCTTATATAGCGTTATGATCAATGTTCCCGCTTGATAATTATTGCGTGTGGAGGGACAGATTAGAGAGCGTGTCTCTCGATTGGTTCCTTTGCTAGCCAAACTCGGCTCCAAAGCAAACATAGAAACAACAAAAATATAGCTTCTGTGAAGGGTCGAGGTCGGGTCTCAGAAAGGTCAGGTCTGGGTCTGGTCTGGGTCTGGTCTGGGTCTCGGTTTGAGTCCCGTGCAGAACTCTACATCATGCTATTGAGACGCTGATGTGAATGAGAAGCGCTCGAGATTTGTTCAGTGAACTTTCCTCTGGTCAACAGAAGTTCTTAACAACAAAATCCAGTTATGTAATTCACTTTTTTCAGAGTTTCAGAGATAAGAAACCAAAAAAACACACCAACGACTCTCCAATCTCTCTCTGTCCTGCTCTCTCGTCTATTTATCTCCCTCTTTGGTCTTTTTGTTATTCATTTTCAATATTCTTTTGCAGATTTGGCTCCTCTAATCCAACCAGCCACTATGAACCATGAATAGAAGTGGAGGCAGGTTTATGTGATGAGCAGAGGTCAGAATCAGCGGTCTGCTGACAGTCGGCCAGACTTCATAATGTTTGTTTAATCCTCTTCAGAAGCCCAGGTGGGTGGGATTTAATATGTCAGGACATTTTTTAATAAGTTGCAGGAAGTGACTTTCAGTAGCAGTGGGCTAAAAGACGACTCTGGTTCAGGCCACTGTGACTGCAGGTTTCCCTGACCTTTGAAGACTTGAAGACTTTTTAATGCCCGTATTTACTTTTATACTGTGTTTTCATTGTCTGAACTATGTCTCATGTTTGTCTCTCTCTCACTGTTTTAACCTGGCTATAGTCTCTCTACATGTGTGTTACACCTGCTTTTCCCAAATGTCAAATTTCAGTTTTCTCTGGTGACAAATAAAGGGGCTGCCCTACTTATTGCATGAACCCAAACACATGATTGTCGGTGGGGGTGGGGGTGGGGTGGGGGTTACTCACCTGTAGCTGAGGGAATTGGCTCTAGACGCTGATAGTAACTGTTCCAGCTGGGAGGTCTCTTCATCACATGTCAAACTGTGTGAGCTGGATCTTGGTCTCAATCTGTCCGACTCATAAGTGAAGATTTGCATAGCGAACCTGTCAGGAAGGTAAGAATCATGCGTCCTACCTTCAGTGCCAGTGCTGGGATAGTGTTACCTTTTTGTCACAGTGAAATTGTAGGCAGTCCACTGTGTCACTGCACGTACCCCCCCCCCACCCCCCACCCCTGAATCCACAACGTGATGTCTTTACAGTTTGATTTTTGTATGGATTAAACAAACGAAATATGCCGTTTTAATGAGTGAGCTTTGGCGCTGCTGGTAGGTTACCCACAGAGAATTATAACCAGCTCCGCGGAGCTCTTTATCCTCTTTTATGTCGCAGTTTTATGAGCAACAGTTCAGTGTGTGTTTCCAGCAGCAGGCTGTGATAAAGCTTCTGTACACAGCAGACAGCTGAGGAGACAGATACTTCTGAGGGAATGTTTGCTGACATGCTGTCTGTACAACCTTTTAAGGTTGAGGATAATGTGTCAATGTTGTGTTTGTAGCTTTAAAACAACATTAAATGAATTTCTCCATGTCTAACTGACATATTGCGGCCTGAGAACCAGACGAGTCTTCAGCTCGTGTATTTGCTCTGGCAGATGCGTTTGGCCCCCCTCCCGTTCAGACAGATTTCCTGCCCACCTGGCCCGGGTCGGGCCAATCACAACCGTTTATCTAATGTGGGGCGGGTTTGATACGATGACTGACGGAGGAGGCGTTTTCTTAAACAACCAAGATGGCTGCCGCCGCTGTGGAACGTTCTGTTGAATCTGCTGTCGCAGCATTAAAGCAGCTGGACGAGGTGTTTTCTCAGTTGTCCTCGACACTAATTGGCATTTGTGTATTGGTCTGGTGACGCCAGGCTATATGTATTGAATAATAACTTAAATGAACCATCAAAAGCACAATAAGCAGCAGGGTGAATGCACTTGTTCCAGCGTGTCGATGTGTGTCTCATAGATACGCTGCTGACAGACGCTTTGTTTACATACAAACACGCCGCCTGTCGTCTTCTCTCAGCTCTTTAGAAGTGCTGATCAGAAGGAGTTTAACATGAAGACGCGTTGTTTGACCTCCATCATAAATACATGGGAGGCAGTTTAAAGAGGTCTGCACTGTCCCTCCTCTATCACACAGCAGATCAATAATGTTGATCAGTGCTGTGTAAATGTTTATGTTGCAACATGTTTTTTCCTGTGGTGTATTAGTGCAGCCGGCCATTAGTGGAGGTTATTTAGGAGCCCACTGCGCCCTGTATGTTGGTGCAGTTACTGAAGTCTTACACTCCAACCTGCACATTTAAAATGCTCGAGTCGAAGAGATCATTGTCAAATCATAGTAACTGAATAATTAAATAATTAAAGCCATGCACAGAGATGATTCAAATTTACATTTGAAGGACTAATAGACTATTAAGATCCTTTTGTTTTCGTCTCCTGTCTTTGCGGCTTTACTGTCGACCACATGGAGGGTTGTGGCTCAGCAGCACTGACCAATCAGAGTCCAGAGTGCATTAACGGACTGTTTGGTCACATGGGGGCAGCAGAAACGAGCTATAAACACTGACATATTATCACCTTGTACATCGAATTGATGAGCAAACAGTGGAGCAACATTATGAAACATCTTCCTCTTCAGCTGCTAAATGTGTCACCCTCCTCCCCAGCTGTCTGTCTGCCTGTCTGTCTGCTGGTTGGTGGATTTATGAGAGCTGTGAGAGTGAACCAAAACAACGAGCTCCATAAAGCTGAGTCATGTTATTAATGTAATATATATTAATATAAAAACACTGATTACAGCCACAGAACACATATACAAAGCTGTAAACCTGTGATTGCACTTTATTAAGGGCACATTACAATATGCATCAACGTGGTGGCAACACATTCAGAAAAGTAAAAACATTTATACACAAAAAACACACAAAGCAAAAGCAAACAGCTGACCGCAGACAGCATTATTAAACCATGACCCACGTATTATAACAGCTTTACACACAAGGTAGAATTCAACACACCGCAGTCTCATTCACTGAAACACCAGTTTCTTCTTTCACTGTCATGTTTAAACATTTACTTTAACTTTCTGTTGTCTAATGTTTTAACAGATTGGTGTTTTTTATTTAAATCATGCAAATAATCTTTACTGAAGCAGCATCAGAAAGGTTTTTTTTTTTTCTCATTCAAGTTTCGTCAGCGACGTTTCCTCTGAGAGCTGCTGTACCATATAAAGTACATTCACACAAGTCAAGAGACCAGAGCCTCTGACCCTTTGACCTCTGCTAATGAAAGTCTTTCATCTGTTAATTGCATGTTGGTCCCGGGCCCAGAACTGTGTCCCGGTCCTCCCCTGAACTAACAGACCAGGAATAGTCTACCTCCATCCAATGTTTCCATATCTGGCTGTGGCTGGATGAGCGGTTAACAGGGTTGACAGTCGTGGTCTTAATCTTATTCGTCCAGAGAATACTGGCCCCTGTTTCACGCCACAAAGAGCTCCTCACTTATTCGACTGCTCGGCCTCTGGAGGTGTGATGGTCCTAATTAAGCCCATCAGTGACGAGACCAGTTAAGAATCCTAAATGATATGATACCCTCTGATTCATCCCGTCCTTTAGAAGGTGGAAACTACCGTCTGATAATATTAGTTTTATACATGATGTTGGGTTTGTTTTGTTGCTGTCAGCCTCTGCCCAGTTTATTTCCTACATTTGTCATCAGAGAACATGAACATTCAGCTGTGGTTAAAGGATAAGGCTGTCGTTATTCTATATCTTTCTTATTGTCAACAAATCACATGTGCAGAGTCAAACCAACAGTGTGTTTGTCCTTCTTTTAATACTCTGACTTCCTGTCTGAGGCTGCGCTGCTCGCTGTAGTTTGTATCAAACTAACAGGAGGAAATAGTGCATTTGTTGGGGACTATTTTCAGCGGTGGATGAATCCACATGTGGTGCTCTAGTGAGTATTTGGGGCAGCAGGACGGTGTGTGTGAAGATAAACTACAGTGTACACTTTGAGTCTGAACATGGGATTTGTTGACAATAAGAAAAATATAGAATATCAGCAGCTTTATACAGAAGCACCACTTCCCCATCTCATCAATGTCATTTTTTCTCTCTACATATGGAAACTGGCCTGATTTTCCTGATATTCCTTTAACTATCTATATACGTATTTGCAAAACATCGCAAGAAATAAAACAATATGATGTAAAACGAGTGTAATACTTGTTCTGTTCGGTCCAGTGCTGACCTGAAATGCTTCGTCCGCATACAGCAGAGGAATAAGTGTCATCTACCAGCAGGAAGAGCCCTCTGAGGGGCTGCCGGAGCAGATAAAGAACAGATGGAGGAGAGGGATGGAGTCAGGGAAACAACAGAGCAGCAGCAGGAAGAGACGCAAACAGAAAGACAATGAGAGACACAGACGAGAGACAAAGAGACAGAAAGGATTCCGTCAACAGTGTCGAGGTGTGTTCAGAAAGATATTAAAGCAAGTTGTAGATTTGGCACGACTGCAACCAAAGACGATGGAAAGATGCGACTGGAAAAGAAGAAAAGACCCGGTGTTCGTGGTGAGTTCGGAGATCACACTCCACACACACACACAGCAGGTGTGTGTGCGCTGCTAGCTAGCTACGGCTAACATCTATACAGTTGGCAGGACGGTCCAGCGGTCAAATTCACAGTTCACATTTTGCACCTTCACGTATGCTTTGTCGCATGCGGTGAGGATGTTTCAGTCTGGACAGCGTTGAACAGACCACAGAGGAGACCCAGTGTTTCGTCATGGGCATAGTTGGATGGACTGGTGTCCTCCTGAGATCCTTCTTAGCTTACAATAAGTACTAAGTAATGGTTGTTGGCTGTCCCATTTTACTGACATGCACAGTGGTCAAACTCTCACATTGTGGAGGTTCAGGACAGGGTGTTACAGGTCTGGGTGGGTAATCTTTGAGCTGCACTTTCCCCCCCCAGTTTACAGGCAAATATGAAACACCGACAGATCTGGTCGTCTGAGCATCGTATCGAAGCTGCTGTGTGAACTGTGCGAATGTGTTTTAGCGACACGTCCGTCGGGTCTGGTCCATAATCAGATCCACATCCAGAAGCTGAGCCAGCACGGCCAGGCAGAGCAGCCGGGCTCACAGCCACCAACTGTTTCCTTTTACAGCAGGAGTGAGACATCAGTGCATCCTGTGAAGAGTCTCACCGTCTCTCCCGTCTGTCCTGTCTGCACAGCGTTTCCCTGAACTGTCACTGTGTTATAACTGGACCAGCAACTGTTCCTACGGATCAGGGCAAAGCAAACACTATCCCTGAGAACTCCTTTGCTTTGTAAAGACAAGGCCCCTTCATTAACACTGATGACACTGTGCAGCTCCGGGTGGATTTAAGTCCAGGACCCGGTGCTGACACCATCAGCTCGGTCACAGGTTACATCCCAGCGGTAAATCAAGTCAAAGTGTGTGAGTGAGTCACTGAACCCCCGTCTTCAGCTTTAATCTAGATATTCTGTCTAGATAATGTGATGTCTGCGAAATGAGGTGAAAAAAGCACACTCCCCCTCGTTATTCAACTTCCCACCAGTTAATGACATGTCCGAAGTTTTGAGGAACAAACAGCCCACAGTCTGACCGCCCTCTGTTCCACGACTCTATGGGCATGTTGACAGCCCCCAACAGGTGCTTTCAGAAGCTTTGACACCCACCTACCTACAGATTTAATTGCAGCTCCACTTACACCTGATTGTCTATTTGAAGAGCTAAGAGCCCAAAGTGACAACCGGTAGTTAGGCTGCCCTGAGACGTGTCCTGTCTGAGCCTTTAATGTCGCTTTAAAGAAAAGTATTTCTATTGAAGTGTGGACAAAGTGCCGCCGCCTGGGACTCGCTGGCACTCGCAGAGGAACATTTATTACGTACGGTCGTGAGATTCAAGAAGCATTTTATAACACAGAAACGCGAAGCATGCCTGGCACTGAGAAACACATCACACATCTTCAAGAAGCAAAAAGAAAAACGACATCAACGTGTACGTCGCAGAATCATCTGTCGATCTGTACTTCATACCAACGCAGCAACACAAAGCACTCACACTGTACACGGGTCTGTAGTCTGTGCGTCCACCAGGAGTCTTCAGTGATTTCTTTTTAAAGGAAAGAAACTGTTGCATGTGTTCTGAGCTCAGGGGGGAGCACCAGATGCTAGACAGTGGGGGCCATCTTGTTCCCCAGTGAGCTGAGAGAAGTTGGATTATCCGACAACATGACGGAAGTGATTCTGCTTTGGTTGGAAGCAAATGTAGGTTGCAGGATTATTGGAAGATGTCGAGAGTCACCTGGAGAAAGGTGATGGGTGTTCGCCTAAGATTGACTTTCCACTTTTTATGAATATCTGTAATCATATTTTGGTCAAATGCCTCTCTGTCTTATGTAGTCTTGAATTAGGTGACACACTAAAAACTCATTCCCAACCCAGAGGGAGCAGACCCCAGTTTTGGTAGCGTACCATGGCCTTGGACTGCTTCACACTTGGCTGCAGCCCATTCGATGAAGCCATCTGAACTACGTTGTCTGCAAAAAGCAGAGTCAAGATCCTGAGGCCACCAGACTGGACACTGTCCATGAAAATCACAAACAGAGTTGGTGACAAGGCACAAGCCTGGCGGAGCCAAACACCAACTGAGAATGTGCTTGAGTTCCTGTCAAGAATGTGGACACAACTCTGGCGCTATCAAAGACCAGGAGATCCCGGCACCCTGCAAGTCCACAAACCACATGTAGACTGGATGGGCAAACCCAGTCAAGGCTGCAGTCTTAACTTGAAAATCACCCAGTCAGTCCTTCCTGGATTATGGCTCATCATTTCACACAACTGCATTAGAGTTAAGAAAACAAATGTTTAGCAGGAGGGTACGTACATGCCCCCGTTGATGGGACGTCATGAACAACAGAAACTGAAGCTACAGTAGCACCTTCCACAAGAATCGGTTTAGTACCATGAGCTATCAAACAGAGTTGTACCTGGTGGACACAGAGAGTGACAGAGCCGCAAGCCAAACATTTACCAAAGACATTTTCCTCCACACAGGGAGACATTTTGGTTTTCAAGGCTTCGGGTAGTTTTTAACTGCTACAAATGCATTGATCTCCAAAATAGTCGTAGCAGGAGTTCAGAAAGATACCATCCCGTTACTGGAGAGTCAAACGTTCAATCTTTCAATGGTCCCGAGCATTCTCCGAAATGTCCTTGGATAAGAGGTCGATTGCTCACGTCTCCGGGGATGTCGCTCTGTTTCTGACCCTCCTTATCAAGAGGCAGCAGACGAAAGACCTCCTCTCTGTGGATCAATATAGATGAAGAGCATTCCAGCAGCTTAGCACAGAGAAACAAGCTTTCACAGCAGACATGCTAGTGTGGTAACCATGCTGTCAACATGACCGTCCGTCCTCTTAAGAAGTTTAACTTCTTCCAACACCTTAAGTAAGATATCTACTTTCAGCAAACATATTTCCGTAAATCTGGAGAATTGTGGCCGTAGAAAAGTGAAGTCTTTTCCGTTTTGGGTTCCCTTTGATGTCTGAACTTGTATTTCAAAGAGGCACTTTTTGTTTGGTTGCCAAGTCGAGGATGTAGATGATGAAGAATGACAGGAGCAACTGGTACAATCATTCAACTGGTTCAAGGCCAGTAGGGTTTCCTCTACACGTTCACACTGCAGCGGTCCTGTGTTTGCAGAACTGGGGGATGAGGTGAAGCTGAAAATCCCGGACTCACGGCCCCCCACTTCACAGAGCCACCTCTTGTCTGTTGGAGTTGCCGTTCGCTGCTGGAGCAGTGGGCGTGGTCTTCTTGATGGAGGTGAGGCGGATGTGGGAGGTGCTATGCAGGTAGCTGGCTTGGCGCTCGGGGCGGGGACCTCGGCCACATTGCAGCTGACTGAAGAAGAAGAAGAAGAAGAAGAGTTAAAGAGTTCATTAGGCATCTGCAAGGCCTTGAAGGATCCAAACACATCTTCATTATAGATTTTAGAGGTTTGATTTTACGTGTTTTATCGCGTCTTAACAGAATAACTAATCACAATGTAGAATTAACTGAATTTTTGAGAATGACATATTTGGTGTGGCACTTCCTGTTGAAGCATAACTGTGATAAGATTAAAACAAGTTTCCATTATTAAACACATCGGCTTTCATTTTGGTAAATTGACATTTTAGACTTTTTCATGTCTTGATTCGATCAGATAGGATCTTTTTGTTCCAACACTTCGACTCTGCAAAGGCGTTGATAACTCTGGAATATGGCTTTGGAACCGGGGAACTTTTCAGACATAATAATCATTATTAGCACAAAGTCGGCAGCTATAAAGGATGTTTTTCTTTCAAAGAAAAAAGTGTGTGTGTGTGGACTGATTTTCTTTTTTCCTGAAGTCATAATCCTAAGAAACAGGGACATAAAGATTGCTCACGAGCTCCCTTTGTTGAAAAGGTGGAGGGTTAATTTCTGAACTTTATGGAAATCTTCACACTTCAGTTAAAACGTCCGTTTGAGTACTAAGAAATAAATCCAAAGACAGGTGAATTATGCCGTGTGCTTCATGCAACAGCTCCATGGTAATTGCCTCCCGAAGGCACATCATATTTTTCCAACGTCTTCCCTGCTGCTTCGGAGGTGTCAGGATTTGCCTGCAAATCTGACCCAAATGAAACCGCAAAGCCGGCCCCCGGGTCACTGCGTCTCACTGCGACAGCCTCACTTTATGGAGGATTGAGCCGGAGTTGGCGTAAAGACTTTTGAAGAGGGTTTCCATCCTGCCAAGGTAGAATAATTATAATTTGCAGGATGTTTCGTGGAAGTGGGAGCGCTCAAAAGGAGATTTAGAAAATGACGAAGTCACGATTACGAGGTTATGAAGACCATTTACGGTGGAAAATGAAGTACTTTGCTGTCTAGTTTCTTCATGAATCTATTTCTCAGAGCTCAGAGTTCTACAAATGTTCAGCCTTTGAGAAAATTTCGATTAGTCTACAATTGCAATTTAGCACGGTCTGTACGCCGAGTACAAAACACCAGCAACATGCTGCCAATACTGAGCAGCAGCCTGTCGGAGAAGGTGTCGGCTGTCTACGTCCTCGTGACGTCAGCAGGTCTTATTACCTTCAGGTTAAAGTTACAATCAATAAAGACATAAAGAATCAGCATCAACACAATGAACTGCAGATATATATGTTTATATATCTGAATGGTTGAAACGAATAGGAGCTTTAAATCCAAACAACTCTTCTTAAAATGAAGTTTCGAGGACGAGTGACCGAGTACAAACATTAGCATAGCATTAGTTCAGGTTGCTTTAGCTGACTGTGTCACAAATTCCACAAATTCATCTGGTTTTGTTTCCATGCCGTATCATTAACTCTCCTGTGGTTTCAGATCTAGTCGCCCCCCTCACCTGGTTGCCCCCGCCTGTCTCCTCACCTGCAGCTCATTCCCTCATCACCAGTTCCACTTGTTCCCTGCCGGATGGTTTTGTGTGTACTCGCCAAGCCGGATAACCTGCCGACTAACCTGAACCTTTCTTGCGCTGGTTGTCGTGCTTTTGCACCAGCAGATGTTACAGATTGTCACCAGCTGACAAGTGATGTCCAGAAATATTTATGTTGTTTCCTGCTTCAAAAATAAAACAATACATTTCTGAGACATCATTAAAGAGTTGTGTCTTGTGAAGCCGAGAGCCACAGACAGGAGGTCCGACAGTATCGAGGGACGGATTAACATGTTGACAGTAATAAAAATACAGAATATAACCAGCTTTATCCTTTAAGAACACCATAAACTGTCAGTTAGAGGCTGAAGCAAGAGCCAGAAAGTCCAACCTGTTGAAGTGCCTGCGGAAGCTCTCGCTGAGCAGGTAGAGGGCGAAGGGGTTGACGCAGGACGAGGAGAAGCTGAGGACTCTGGCCAGCAGGGTGACGACGAGGTGAGCCAGCGACAGATCCATCTGGTGGTAGTGGAAGGAGCGGTACATGTAGAGCACGTGGTTGGGGAACCAGCACAGGGCGAACAGGCCCACGAACACCAACACGATCTTGGCCAGGCGCTTCCTCGTCTCCATCTGGAGCAGAGGGGGGGGTGTGGAAGGAGAAGGAGAGATGAAGGATACTAACTTCACTTCAGCTGCATCATTTTATATTCCAGATATACAGTGGGAGCTGCTGATGTGATGCTGTTCATGTGCATAATACACGACCCCCCCTGACCTGGACAGTGTATTGAGAGGGGGACATGTTGGCTGTGGTGGTCAGTTGAAAAAAAACATTTTGAATATTTAATACTTCTTCCAAATGACTCTCAATATAAATATCTAGCTCTTAAAAACGCCTCCGAGGTCACACAAGAACATGAAGTTTCTTTATTCTTGGTTGGACCTTTTGTACAAGAGATTAATCACATATTTAAAAATAAGCTCATGAACTTCGACATAGTTTTGGAGGATAAACATGTCCTGTTTGCTAATGATGCAGGTGGAAAGCCATTACTACATTACTGAAGCTTCAAAATCCATCCCGATGAAGTAGGAACGCTTGAAAGCACAAACAACAATCAGATCACTTAGTTTGGTTGATTCATTCTGGAATCATGTTTAAACACCAAACGCATTAAGTGCACAGAGACGAACAAGCAGTCTGACGTTGTCATGCGGACGCTCGGAGAGACAGAGACGCATGAAAAAGGTCAGTTCCGTCACTCATGCGCTTTACACAGGTCACAGATCTCAGGACGCCAACACACACAGAAATGTCAACAACTCGCTGAGACACATCAGCCCTCCTGACCTTCTGTGTCAAAGTGAAACCGCAGAGTTTTCAAAGCTCCGCAGCAGACAGGTGATGTTCTGATGCTTCTAGATCCGCCGTCCTTTATGTGCACAAACACACATGTAGAGAGAAACAGGAAATGAGCTCCGCAGCACAGATGTTGGCGACATATAGAGGATGTTTGTTTCCTTCAGGGGCAGGCGGCTGTTTTCTCTCTTCTCTCGACTGCATGTTTGATATTTCGGTGAATCGCTGAACTTGACATGAACTGGAAGGAAAGACGCAGTTTGTCGGTAGCAATCAACCGACTGCAGGGTTTGTGTTTGCACTGCTCTCAAAGTTTTACTTTGAAATAAAAGAAGTCTTCGACCATGAAGGATATTTACAGACACATCAAAAACACAGGCTGAAAGCGATAAAGGCCACGAGTCCAGAACCTGGACTGAGATCACACGGTGCCTCGTAGGACGCATCAGGTATCTAAATGCCTGAATAAAGGTGTCATGATCAGGACGAGGCTTTGCAGGAACTCCTCCAACCAGAACCCTCAGACTTCTACTACCATGAGAAGTTACATCAGTATGAAACTTGTATACACGCACTGACACATTAGAACCTTTGCTAAATGTAAATATTACTACACACGGCGACCCCTATTAACCCCCTGACCCTTATTAGCGCTTATTATTCCTGTGGGAGGTGTTTCGGTCTCACAGGAGCCTCATCAGGGCTGACACAGTCTCATGAAGTCACACTGGATGTTGGGGAATAGAAATGTGATAAATCCCCTCGTTTCCTTTTGGAGTTTGACCCTCTGACGCTCACCTGAAGCGACGCCATCAAAAACTCATTTGCAGACAATAAGAAGATTATGAGAGTTTGGAGAAGGATTGGATTGAGGAGGATTACATTCTTCTTTAATTCATTCGATGCTGCTCCGTGAAGAACAGATGCAGGTTTCAGATCCGCCGGACGCCGCCTCTCCTTCACTGACTCCACGGACCAGAAACCGTCAATAAAAACTCAAAACACACAAAATAAAGTCAAGCAACAGTTAACTGTGCTGATTACGGAGCAGGGATCATCTCTGCTCTCCAGGCTGGCTGCTGCTGATTTGTGTTTGCTCTGATTTGCCGCCAGCGTCCGGGCAGAGTTTGGCGTTTTCCCCAAGATCCTCTTAGGCACCTGCAGCTCCGAGCCACCACTCATCTGGAGGGGTGGATTATGGGAGTGTGTGTGTGTGTGTGTGTGTGTGTGTGTTCACAGAGGTTTGAATATACTTTCTTACTTGTATTTCCCTGCATGTATGCAGCTTCATGTGTGTGTGTGTGAACCTGTGTCTTCAGATGTCTATAATAAAGTTCTCCATGATGATAAATCTTCAGAGTCCTCCAGCTAATCGCTGCCTTCGTCACAGAGGACGAAGCCTGCAAAGCCACCTGGGAGTTGTGGGCTGCCAGCTCCCATTAGAGGCACGTCTGAGACGCATGGACACCCGAGGTGACTGCAGCGCAGCCAGTCGCCAACTTGTCATATTTCTATTACGCTCCAAATGCTGAAAAATGACGAAATCCGGAGCCAACGTTTCCTCATTCGTGCACTTGTTATCCTGTCGCAGATGAAATACAACTACTGAGCTGCAGGGGTCTCCCGTCAGGACGAATCCATTCAACTTCTAATGGTCGAAAAGACAAAACCAAAACCAGCTCTGACTGTCTGGACAGGATATTAAAGTGAAGACCACGACATGTTCAGCTCAACACAGAGACAGTTTACTAAACGAACATCATGCTGTGATGAAGAAGACTTGAAACTAGAGGCCGAGACCAGAAACTCAGTGGCTTCACTTTTCAGACCCAGAGGTTGATGCTTGGTTTCTGGTCCAGACTAAAACATCTCAACAGCTGTTGGATGGATTGTGATGAAATGTGGTTCAGACCTTCATGCCCCCCTCAGGACGAACTCTTGATAACTCTGGTGATCCTCTGACTTTTCCTCTAGCGCCACCATCAGGTCAACATTTGTTCTGCGCCCGAGGAACTAATGATGTCCATGTCCAAGGTTATACCTGCTGGACATCAGCCTCACACAGCTGCTGGTGAAGCTGCGGACTCTCTCAGTCTTTAATCTCACAGGTTTGATGAAGTCGTGCTTATTGTCCCTTCACACCTGCTGCTCTTTGATTATGAACTCAGACTGTCGAAGTGTCTTCCCTGGAGACTGAAGAGCTGCACTGACTCTTACGCTTCTGCTGAGACGAAACTGCTCGTCTTCAAACAGCCAAATGTCCAATAAGTTGCATTCAAGTGACATGGTAATATCCAGACTCGCTGGTTCAAAGCAGCACTTGTATCCAGTTTGAAGCTTTGAAGACTGAAGTTTTCTCCGAAGGTCTTCAGTCGCCTCGTCACTCTAATCTGACTTCGGCCTCTCCGGCTTTCTTCCCTCCGAACACGTTAATCAAGTTTGTGTCGACGCATCTGAGTCGAGATTTTCCAGGAAACCAATCACTGCAACGTCGAGCTTAAAAGGAAAACCAATCTATTTGTTTGTCTGCAGGCTTGTCGTGATTTGTGCCGACAAAATGACTTTCCTTTTTTTATTTCATTTGAATTCAGTCGTTATTCTGCTGATATATCTCTGTTGGAGAAGGTCACGCAAATATCTACCTGATTGAAAGTTGAAGCATGTGAACTCCCTTCAGTATCTGTTCATGTGAGTCTGCCATGACCTGCTGCCAGGCGGGGGTCACCAGACAGATGGAGGCTACTGTCCGCTAGCCTTGCTGACTAGCTAACGTTATAAATACAGCAAGAAGGTCTCTTCATGTTCTGACGTTATTAAAGTGCCGCGGCAGCAGCACGGTCCTTCACGTGGAGTCGTGTTCGTGTCACCTGATGGAGGAAGTCCAGCCTTCTCCGTCTGTTAGCTGTTTCTGCTCTCTTCAGCTGCTAAACGCTGCACTACGTCCAGCAGCTCCATCACAAACACTGAGACTGAAATATGCTGTAAAACCAAAACTCTCAGCTGAAAGAGGCTAAAAAGCTCTGTAGAGACGCTGAGCCGGATTGTTTGTGGGTTTGTAACAAAGAGGCAAAACTATCCGGGTGTAGTATCAGAGGTATTGATACTTTCTATATTGATCCACCCATCGATACGGTATCTCCTCATGGTGGAATAATGGAACATCACACACTTAAATCAACTCAAGAGGAAACAAAAAACTGCCCGATTTCATTCACAGACGAAAGCCTAAAAGATGTCACACACACACACACACACACACACACACACACACACACTTCAGTTTATCTCTGTATTTAAGTGTTTGCTGCTCGAGGGTTTTTCTGCCTTTTCTTTTGTCGAGGTTTCATGAATAAACATGAGCTCATTTAGTCGAACTTGTGGTCGTACGTGTTTCTATTTCTGCCATTGTTGCTGTGTTGGTGGTGTTGGTGGTGTTGGTGCAGCTGATGAATACGTGGCAGACGACAGAATACGAAAGCAGAATAACGTGTGTGATCTTCTGTCTATATTTAGAGGCTGATGTGAGACGGTTAGTTCATGTTGATTCCTTGTAACTGCAAAAACACTTTGCTATCAAGATGAATATATATAGTACATACTGTGTACAGTTAGTAGGTAGTTTGGGACACAGATGTTTTCCATCTGTTAATATTTAATAATGAGAAAACACGTTAAAAAGTCACTCATTATGTTACCACATCATGACTCATAAATCATCATAAATGAGCTGCAAACGAGTTTTCAACCTGCTGTAAAACACAAAATGTCAGCCGAACAACTCTACACTTAATTGGAAATGTGTCTGCTTCAAGCTACAAGCTACAAGCTACATGCTACATGCTACATTTGTGCCACAAACAAAACCTGAAGACACTGGAGGAAGCAGTTGTGCCTTCAGGAAGCTTCAGCTCTCAGAGTCACTGCAGTTTGTCCTAATGATTTACTTTAACGAAGATTCAACAATGATGATGGTAAACGGTCACATGTTGATGTTTTCACAGTGAAGAGAGGAGGACGGAGACTTCTATCTGCTTTGTGTTTTCTGTTGCAGCGAGAAATGAAACGGAGCTTCTGCTGCTGCTTATATAGTGTCTCGTGCTTTGTGTTTATGATATTGTCTAAACGTTAACGGGTCCACATTCTTCTGCCAAAGATGCTCGAAAATAGACCACAAATAAAGGGGGTCACAGAGTGCAGGTCTGAGTCACGGCTGCCTGCCAGCTCAGTGCCTGAGCGTCCTGCACTCTGCATCACCTGCAGCCAAACCGCACAGACAGCGACAGTACAGGCAGCTTGTGCAATCATTTTGTCAAATCCTGCAGCTGTCGATCAGCTGTCACTTGAAATGACTCAAGCTGCTGCTGTCGGCTCAGAAAGCCCGAGCTGACGCCAACGACGGTCCGGACTGGAGGTGTAAACTCTAAGTAGAGAAATGGAACTCTGGTTATGTGTTTTTCTCACATACAGGCAGAAATATTACTTGAAGTTAGGCTCCGATGTTCTCAAACTGACAGCGAATCATGACGAGATAAACCAACTCTGCAGCTCAACAGAGCGTCTGAGCAGGAAACACTGAAACTGAGAGCAAACGAGCCGAAAGAAGCCGAACAGACAGACTGAACACGGTGCAGCATTCGGCAGCTAAAGAGCCAGATGTTTCCCTCAGGAGGTGGAGGAGACCAAACCAGAGCTAACAGGAGAGTTAATATTAGGCTTAACGTTCATCAGGTGACACAGACGAGCGTATGATGATGTGTCTGTCTGCAGTGTCGTTTCTTCTTGGTGGTAATGAAACGAAACCTCCGGTCAGCAGTGAACAACCTGCTGGAGGTGACAGCAAATGGATTCATCAGTCCTTATTATTTGGATTCTGTGAAGTTGGAAAGCTCTGCACACCAAAACGCTGACTTATATCTAAAATCAGTTCATCACTTCACGCCTCCTGTCTCCCCCCTCAGCTGAAGCAAAGATGTTTGTTTTAGAAGCTGCGTGCCAGTAAAGTTCAGCCAAGTCGATGGCTGTAATGGCCTCCGGTCTCACAGAAAATGATGATAGTTTTAATGTATTTTTCTGTCGAACAGCTGAGCACACAATTACTTTGTTGTTGTGGAGCTGTCAGTCAGCTGTCAGTCACAGTAAGAGTCGAGTCGACAACAACAAGTTTCTCTCTGACGTTACACAAGTTATCAATATTCATCTCTTACAAAATGTATTAACTCCTGCAAATATCCTGCAGAGATCTGAACCACCAGGTTCAGTAGCAGATTGACTCATTTTTAGAAAACAAGACTTTACATGACTTGAGGTCATGAATCTGAATCCCCCAGAGCAACATTTTGAACTAGGTTCCTTAAGAAGCACATCTTCTTCCATATTCCATATTTTCATAGCTCCACACAGCCAAGACTGTAACTCTGTGAATCTAGTTCATTATATATGATGTTTATGATTTCCCTAACGTCTGCCACATTTGAAATGACTCGTGCCACATCAGCAGGAAAAAAAGAAAACGTTTTTGTCCATGAAAAACGTAAATTTGAGCATCTACAAGTCTGTGATCCATCTGCTGATGAAGACCATGACTGAAAGCCTCATGCTGGGATTGCTGCATCAACAAATGATCTCTCTTAGACTGAAAGAGTCATAAACTCCCAGCTGACAAATAGGCTGTAACAGAAGCATCACGTTCCTTTTGGTGCTAAAAACACAATGAAGTCTCTGAACTGAACAAACCGGTCTCACCTTCTCGTACTGGTGGTCCTGTAATACTGCAGGGCTGAGGACACGTTCCTCACAGCTCAGCCAGCTTCTCTTTCTACGGACTACATTTATAAAATGTACAGCATTTATTTCAGCACAGTCGTATCCGGTAAGATTCATATTCTGCTCTTCCTTCATGTCGCAGCATCGTGGCTGAATGTTTCTTCCTGCTTTGTTTTGTAGTGACCTTCCTTCACGAGCTCTTTACTCTAAATGTAATGTCTTTAATCTTTCTTTGTACAAACAAATGAATACATTTCGAAAAGACAGAGACCAGCTTTTCTGACAGATGAGGTGGTCTGAAACTCTGAAACTGTGTGTGTGTTTGTTATCTGTGGGAACACAGTGAATTAGCTCTGCTCTCAGATAAGATGGCGGCCGTGTTTGGTATTGATGTGAAGATACGGGCGGCGTGTGAAGACGCACTGATAGCATCGCTCCCCCACGAGGAGGCGCAGACGGACTTAACTGTAATGAGATGAATTAGACGGCACGCGATGGGGGGGGGTATCATGTTAAAGATGTTACTGTATTTGTGGGGACAAGCTACATGAGAATCATTTAGTTAGCAGCTGCTCTGACTCTGCTGGTTCCAGTCTTTCCACCACCGGAGCATCAGTGAGGTCCGACACTGATGCTGGTGGTCAGGTCCGGATCACAGTCGGTGTTCCAGTTCATCTCAAAGCCGTTGGATGGGGACTGGACTGGGAAAACCATGGTAACACTTTGTTTTATGGGTTTTGATTTCTGAACAATTTGTTAAAAGTTTCCTGTAATTTCTTTGTAATAATACTGAGAAGTTGTTGTTGATTTGAGTCAAGTCTCGAATGATGCGAGAGAAGTCCACGTCGAGTCTCACGTCACTTGAACCAAGTCCAGGTCCGAAGTCATTTAGTCCCAGCTGAGTCTCAGATCAGACTCTTCCACTGCTGCTTGAATGTTGTTGCCGTCAGATCAGTCGAGTCTAAACTAAAGTTCTCAGTTTCTGTTCAGTAACTCTTCTTCTGCTGCTCCATTATTAATGCTAACAGGTCTATTAACTTCCGCTGTAAGCGCTGCTAATTGGCACATTGGAAACACCTGGAAATAATGAGATAATAAAAGCTGTATTTCTGTTGAAAGGAGAACTGGTGACAGTATTAGTGCTGTGGAACTGTATTATCCTGAATGTACGATGGACTGTGGTTATTATGGCAGTAATCCCCAGAGATGAAGCAGTAATTCCCAGCTGTGCCTCTCCATCATTGATCACGTACACCTGATCTGACTCGCTGCAGCTGAGTCTTTAATAATTCAGCTGCCCTCCCCCTCTGACCTCCCCTCCATCTGTGAAGATCAAGCTGGTGTAAAGTGATTACTCACTCCAACTGACACAGTCCTCCACTGAACCTCCCTCGTGGCTCCTGGAGGTTTACTGAGGCCTCTGAGGCCGTGGAGTGGGAGGAGTGGGAGGAGTGGGAGGTGTGGGAGGTGTGGGTGCAAAAAGCATCACGTCCCAGTCGATCACGTTAAACTAAACTTCCAGACAGACTGAGAAACCAGACTGCACCTAACTTCTTTTAGTTTTATCTGACTTTTTATATTTTGCAGTTTAAATCACTTGAACCCATTTTTATATTATTCATGGTCAGCATTTTGTCAGCCGTTCAGGGGACATTGTGTAGTCTTCATTGTTCCTGGCGGAGTCCGCCTTTCCATGATTCAAATGAAACAAAGCCTGCAGGTACTGGACATTGTGTTGGAAGACAAAAGCCGGTGCGTGCACACCGCAGGCAACATTGTCAACCGTCTCGTTTCCCCCCCGAGGATCAATACAGTATTTCTGATTCTTCTTCTTTAGTTTTCTTTATTACAGAAACGTGATGCTGAAGCTTCTCAGGCTCTGGTTAGTCCTCCCACGTCTGTCCGTCCTGACAGAGGGACCCCTCCTCTGTCGCCCCCTCCTGAGCTTTCTGTCTTCTTTTCACTTGTTTGGGAGTTTTTCTTTATCTGAGTGAGGGTCTGGTGGTAGAGGGGGCCGTTTTGTTGTTCTCATCATTTCAACTGACTGAACAGCAGGTGTTCTGTTTTATTAAAACACACTTGCTGTTACCACCAGTGACAACAATGATACCTGCAGCGTCACCATTTCACTCAGCAGCTCATTTGCGTTGGTCTCCATTTCGACACGAAGCTCTGAGATGTTCTCACCTCAAGAGGACCTCAGACCTCAGAGGACCAGCAGGAAACAACGAGGGGAGGTTGGGTGGAGACTTTAATAAACACCGTTAGCATTATAGAGCCACTCAGCTGTCGCTCACCTGTCTCTTGGTGTGCTCGCTGACCTCCCCCGGCATGTCGTGGGCGCTCTTGATGAGCGTGCGGGCGATGTGGTAGTAATACACCGAGATGATGGCCAGAGGGACCAGGAAGTAAACCAGGAAGATCATCACCGAGTGAATCTTAGGATGCATCTGATTGGACAGCGGGTAGGGCACGCAGTTCACAAAGGTCACGTTAGTGTTGTCACGGTGACCCTGAGAGGAGGAGGAGAGGAGGAGGAGGAGAGGAGGAGACGAGGAGGAGAGGAGAGGAGAGGAGGAGAGGGGAGGAGAGGAGACGAGGAGGAGAGGAGAGGAGAGGAGAGGAGGACGAGAGGAGAGGAGAGGAGAGGAGAGGAGGAGGAGGAGGAGAGGAGGAGGAGAGGAGAGGAGAGGAGGAGGAGGAGGAGAGGAGAGGAGGAGGAGAGGAGAGGAGGAGGAGAGGAGGAGGAGAGAGGAGGAGAGGAGAGGAGAGGAGGACGAGAGGAGAGGAGAGGAGAGGAGGAGGAGAGGAGAGGAGGAGGAGAGGAGAGGAGAGGAGGAGGAGAGGAGAGAGGAGGAGAGGAGAGGAGAGGAGAGAGGAGGAGAGGAGGAGGAGAGGAGACGAGGAGGAGAGGAGGAGGAGAGGAGAGGAGAGGAGGAGGAGAGGAGAGGAGGAGGAGAGGAGGACGAGAGGAGAGGAGAGGAGAGGAGAGGAGAGGAGGAGGAGAGGAGAGGAGATGAGGAGGAGAGGAGAGGAGAGGAGAGGAGGAGGAGAGGAGAGGAGACGAGGAGGAGAGGAGAGGAGAGGAGGAGAGGAGAGGAGGAGGAGAGGAGAGGAGGAGGAGAGGAGAGAGGAGGAGAGGAGGAGGAGAGGAGACGAGGAGGAGAGGAGAGGAGACGAGGAGGAGAGGAGGAGGAGAGGAGAGGAGAGGAGGAGAGAGGAGGAGAGGAGAGGAGACGAGGAGGAGAGGAGGAGGAGAGGAGAGGAGAGGAGGAGGAGAGGAGAGAGGAGGAGAGGAGGAGGAGAGGAGACGAGGAGGAGAGGAGAGGAGACGAGGAGGAGAGGAGAGAGGAGGAGGAGAGAGGAGGAGAGGAGAGGAGAGGAGAGGAGGAGGAGGAGAGGAGAGAGGAGGAGGAGAGGAGACGTGGAGGAGAGGAGAGGAGAGGAGAGAGGAGGAGAGGAGGAGGAGAGGAGAGGAGGAGGAGAGGAGAGAGGAGGAGGAGAGGAGAGGAGGAGGAGAGGAGGAGGAGGAGAGGAGAGGAGGAGGAGAGGAGACGTGGAGGAGAGGAGGAGGAGGAGGAGGAGAGGAGGAGGAGAGGAGACGAGGAGGAGAGGAGAGAGGAGGAGAGGAGACGAGGAGGAGAGGAGAGGAGGAGGAGAGTAGAGGAGGAGGAGAGGAGAGGAGACGAGGAGGAGAGGAGACGAGGAGGAGAGGAGAGGAGAGGAGAGGAGGAGACGAGACGAGGAGGAGAGGAGAGGAGACGAGGAGGAAACGAGGAGGAGAGAGGAGGACGAGGAGAGGAGAGGAGGAGAGGAGAGGAGACGAGACGAGGAGGAGACGAGGAGGAGAGAGGAGGACGAGGAGAGGAGAGGAGGAGAGGAGACGAGGAAGAGACGAGACGAGGAGAGAGGAGGACGAGGAGGAGACGAGACGAGGAGGAGAGGAGAGGAGGAAGAGAGGAGGAGGACAGGAGAGGAGAGAAGAGGAGGAGAGGAGAGGAGAGGAGGAGGAGAGGAGGAGGAGAGGAGACGAGGAGGAGAGGAGAGGAGAGGAGACAAGGAGGAGAGAGGAGGAGAGAGGAGGAGAGAGGAGGAGGAGAGGAGAGGAGAGGAGGAGGAGAGGAGAGGAGACAAGGAGGAGAGGAGAGGAGAGGACGAGGAGAGGAGACAAGGAGGAGAGGAGGAGGAGAGGAGAGGAGGAGACGAGACGAGGAGGAGAGGAGAGGAGAGGAGGAGGAGGAGAGGAGAGGAGGAGGAGAGGAGAGGAGGAGGAGAGGAGACGAGGAGGAGAGGAGAGGAGAGGAGACGAGGAGGAGAGAGGAGGAGAGAGGAGGAGGAGAGGAGAGGAGGAGGAGAGGAGAGGAGGAGGAGAGGAGACGAGGAGGAGAGGAGAGGAGAGGAGACGAGGAGGAGAGAGGAGGAGAGAGGAGGAGGAGAGGAGGAGGAGAGGAGAGGAGAGGAGACAAGGAGGAGAGGAGAGGAGGAGGAGAGGAGACAAGGAGGAGACGAGGAGGAGACGAGGAGAGGAGAGGAGGAGGAGAGGAGACAAGGAGGAGACGAGGAGGAGACGAGGAGAGGAGAGGGAAGGAGACAAGAGGAAAGGAAGAGAGGAGAGGATACAAGGAGTGGTAATAAGGAGAGGAGAGGGGAGGAGACAAGGAGAGAAGAGGAGACGAGGAGGAGAGGAGAGGAGACAAGGAGGAGACGAGGAGGAGACGAGGAGAGGAGAGGGAAGGAGACAAGAGGAAAGGAAGAGAGGAGAGGATACAAGGAGTGGTGATAAGGAGAGGAGAGGGGAGGAGACAAGGAGAGAAGAGGAGACGAGGAGGAGAGGAGAGGAGACAAGAGAAGAGGAGGGGAAGAGGAGAGGATACAAGGAGTGGTGATGAGGAGAGGAGAGGACAGAAGAACAGGAAGAGAAAAGGACACAGGGAGAGGAGGAATGAAAAAAAGAGAAGAAATTGAAGAGGAAAGACGGGAAAAGGAAAGGAAACAAGTAGGAAACAAGTAGGAAACATGTAGGAAACAAGTAGGAAACAAGTAGGAAACATGTAGGAAACAAGTAGGAAACAAGTAGGAAACATGTAGGAAATAAGTAGGAAAGAGGAGAAAACGAGCACAAAATGAGAAGAAATGAAAATTGGGAAACAAAAAAAGGCGAAAAGATGAAGACAGGGGGCGAAATGAAGAAATAGAAAAGTCCAGGAGGAGAAAGTGATAAAGACGGAGGACAGGACAGACATTACAACACATCAGTGAGATCATAAAACAGATTGTAGAGTTAAATGGAAGCTCCTGTCAGTCATAAATCTGACTCCAGAACAGTTTACAGACACACAGTGATGTGGCTCAGCTACATTACTGACATCATTTACCTGCATGGAGACAACCTGGGAGAAAATGGCCTCCGGGACAGCCAGCAGGACGGACAGCAGCCAGATAGAAACCGCCTTCAGACACGTCCAGAAGACGGCACTGGACGTCTGGATGTCCATCGGGTTCACTATGGCCTTGTACCTGACGGAGACAGAGAGAGAACGTGGGGCGGTCAGGTTAAGACCTTCAGACTTCACCGAGTCCATGACGGTCTGCGTTGGCGTCCTCTCTTCCTGTTGTCCAGACACACAGAGAGACACACAGACGTTCAAACCTGCATCGAGGAATAAACAGATGAAAGCAGCCTTCAGAGGGCTGCACGTCTCCACATCAATAAACCAGGTTCAGGTTTCCTGGACTGAAACCGAAAACATGAATCAGCTAATAATCATATAATTTGTCTTTTGCCGGCATTAGTGTCTCCAGGCTCTTTGTCACTTAATGAGAGACTCGGCCGTGGCTGTAGGCTGGAGGACACAGAGGGAGACAATAGGACTGTTGTGTTAATTATCCTTCAATCACTGAGCTGCTTTTTAAAGTCGTCCTCAGACCGAGACACAGATCACACGTCTGATTCTACACTCTTTAGGAAGATGTAGTGAGCGTATGATATTGTCCCTCTGAGTAACCGGAGTTATGTGATCCGTGTGCCGCTGCTGTCTTGGAGACGATGAAGGAGGCAGAAGAGACTCTTCATCTCAGTGAGACACTTGTGGTTAAATAAGGTTATATAAATGTTGCCAAGAACAAGTTATTATAAACTCCAGCATCGTTTGTGGGGACGCTCGTCTTCCACTGTCAGGATGTTAAACTGTGTTTATGGGACTGACTGTTTCCAGAGCTGCTTTCCCGACCGGACCGTCAGGATATATAACGCTGGTGTGTTCTGCCAGATTACAGCTGGATTACTCGTCCTTCCACTGAAAAAACTAGTCCTTCTCTTCCTGCTGTGTTTTATTCACAGAGACACAAACAGCAGGATGGCTGCGCTGCATCATCTCTATGTTTTATTGATGAAATGATTCATTGATTATTCATGTCATACAGGAGCTATATGTTTTTCATTTTGTCCCCAGGCAGCAGATTTACAGTCCAGCCTCAGAGATGCAGGTGCAAACTGCAGGGAAGATGTCGGGAGCAACGAGGAATGTTTGTGGACACCCACACAGCTGAACATGTGACCTCTGGATCTACTTTATGGGACCGGACTGTGAGGTCCAGCACTGGTGTTGGTGATGAGGCCAAACCAGGAAAAACGACTTATTTCCAGTCTTCAAACTAAATTCCCCCCAAACAACGACACACAGTCACCAGTAAACGGGGGCCTGGGATCTGCAGGGTAACCTTCGGGGTCTCTGAGGATGTGTTGCTCACTCAGCTCCAGGGTCAGTATCCTCCGTCTGTCCACATGTTCAGAATAATAGATAATAGAGCACGTCCTTCAAGTGAAATACATCTCTGCTTCACTTCTTTTATTTGGAGTTGGTTCTCTTGTGTTCTCTCTTCATACATTTGAAGTAGCTTCTTCGTCTGATGTTGGATTAACAGTGAGAGCAGCTTCCACGCCTCACATTCCCCAAAGAACACCTCCTATACACTGTCTCACTTATGATATTTATATTTCAATCTGCACGACACTCCCTGCAGCTGCTCGTCATACATTCAGGAGAGCAGAGAAAAATAATGATGGATCCTTTTCCTGTAATTCTGATTCAACTCTGTGTCCTAGAAATTACTATTATATATATAATAATACTGAACTGCAGCAGAAAATGTGTTTTGAGAGAAACATAATGAGGAAACATTGCTGCTGAACATGAACTCATCTTTGGCAAAACAAAGCAGAATTTATCATTTATCAATTTAGTCATTTCTGGGAAACATGTTTTGTAATCATGAGCTATAGTTATTAGACAGAAGCGACACAAGGTCATTTAATGTGATTTCCTCTTCTGTTAGAGACTAAATGTGTGTGTCAGACATCCTGAGACACACACACACACACACACACACACACTGTATATCAGCCTCTGTGTCATTATAGCCTTTGAATACAGCACAGAAACACAGAGTCAGAACTTTGAGCCTTTATCTCAAAGATTCATGCAAAGAGAAGCGTCACCTTCCTGAAACCTTCTACTTATCCCACCTGCTGGCTTCAGACCTGCCTCAATGATTTCTAAACCTGCATTTATTCAGGGGAAGGCGAAACCTACTGCTTCACATTCATTCACTTCCACACACTCGCCCCAGGAAGTGGCCGAGCACACACACCTCCACCCAGATCTGCTGTTCATCCACAGAGCAGCTCCACAGGTGCAGAGGCAGCGGGGGGATCAATCCTTTATTGATCCTGTAGGGAAATTCAGTCTCTGCATTTAACCCATCCTGAGTGTCAGCAGCAGGGGGGCACTGCGCAGCCCCGGGGACCAACTCCAGGTCGAAGACGTAACCTAACACACAGTACATGTTAGCACCTTCGAACCCAGGACCAACCGAGCTGACCGCTGAGCCACCGTGCTGCATTACAGTTAAAATATGAAGATATTGCTTCAGACAACATTTAGCAGATACGTTCATTCAACACGTTTCCTCGTTATGTTGAAGAAGAACGTGACTCTGTTGACCGTGAACAGAAACCTGTCTGTATGACTGAAGTGTGAAACTACAGGGGCTGAGTGTTGAGCGCTCGGCGGTGCTGTGGACGAACACATTCAGTGTGTAGACACAGTATCAAGATCCATGAACCTCCACAACACATTTCATGGAAATCCAGTCGTGACCTTCGAACATCTGCTCCACAAAGCTTTTAGAAGAAAACGCGTCCTCAGGGGATCATGAATGTGCTCGTCAATGTCTGTTAAATGTTTCATATTGCTTGTGGACAAGTGGTGACACTACAGGAGAGGATACAGCCTCAACATATCTAGACTTTGCCCTCTGTGAGCACGAATGCCCACAACAAATGTCTTATTTCAGTACCTGTTCGTGGCTGAAGTATCGGCACTAGACGGAGACAGAGGACGATTTCTTGGCTCTGAGCAGCTGCCATGCAAACAGCGGAGACTCCAGGAAGGTTACTGATCACGGCCGACAACAGTCCGGCACATCAAACCCCCCTAAAATCTGTCAATCCAGCTCCCTCTGTCCTCAGATCTGACGCAAACTGTCCTCTGCAGCTCCAACGGCTTCGTCCACCGGCAGCCTGAGGTTGCGTAACGTCCCACACATCCTGAAGCTCACCTGCAGCTCCTCTGAGGCTTTTCACGTGTCTGCATGTTCCATTTCAAGTCTTTGTTATCCACCAACATCAACATCTGTTACCATAGCTACCGATCAGGTGCAAACCTAAAAAGTCTTTCTGTAAAAAAAGAAAGACTTTGTCACCATTGACGCTCTCAGGATGTGGAGGATGTAACTGACTGTGATGTCACCCCGAGGCTGGTGAGTCATGTGGACGCACAGACTGAGACATGGTGGAACTCAAGTGCTTCTGGGTCCATTTAGGTCTTTTTTAACAGAAATAAAAGACGAAGAACACGAAGAGTAAAAAGATCAAGATGACACCAAAGTTCATTGAGATGTAGAATCGAGCGAAAAGCAGAAAGTGACGGTCCAATCACGATCGAGAGCGTCCTGCAGGAGTCGCTCCAGTCGGATGAGACTGTGACAGGAAGCTCTTCATTTCATTGTGTTTGACTCTCCATTGATCGCTCTTTAGGTCCAGCCCGGTCCTGTCCAATCACCGCCCTCCACGTCTCGACTGTCTTCAGTTTCTCTCCGTCTCATCGTCTCAGTCCTCTGACCGCCCTGTACCTTCACAATGAGCCATCTTACGCTATTAAAACCTTTTGTCAGGTGGTTTTTAGGCTTCACCATCACTCCAAAAAGCAGAGCGGCAGATTTTCTTCCTCTTCAGAACTCCTGCTGTCGATGATTTAGTGGCAGAAAGCTGAAAGAAAAATCGATTCCACAAACAAAGCTGGGAAGAAATCCTTTCTTCCTTTCCGCCTCGGCTTTGATTCCTTTTCCTGCCAATTCTCCGTCCCACAGAGCTGCAGGAATATCTTGTTCTCGGTGTTGGCGCGGTGACGTGGCCTCTGATCCCTGCTTTCTGCACCGGCTGCTCATAATGTTGGTGATCTGAGAGTCTCGTGGACGGACAGAAGGACAGCTCTGTCATTTGTTGAGATATTGGTGGCGTCCTCAGGTCACACCTGCCTGTCTTTACAAAATGAACAAAAGCTGGAAGACAAATGAAAAACTGGAATGAAAGCTGCATCTGAGTGGATGTTTGCACTCCGGCGAGAGTCTAGATGACGTCTGTTAAAAACCAAGCTGTCAAAACAGGCCAATGCCTGAAATTAAAATACACTTTTAAATGAGAAATCAGCACATTTATCCGAAGTGTGTGTTTGTGCTTTTCAATGTTATCTTTTTGTGAGTGAGAAGAATTCAAATTTCATCTCAGTTTAGGATTCAGACAGACTGTCTTCACCCTCAGTAACACACCAACGAGAGTTCACCAACAAGACATCATCAGTTCTGTAACGTGGCTCAGCTGCTCCAGCACTTTGGTCCAGACGGAAATATCTCAACAACTACAACTAAGACAGTTTTACATACGATGAAGCTGACGACTCTGATGATCCCTGACTTTTCCTCTCGTGCTGCCGTGAAGTGAGATGTCTCAACAATGGATGGATTGCCATACAGTTTGGTACACACATTCATGTTTCTTGAAATAACTTTGGTCGTCCCTTTTTATCTTGTGCCATCATCCAGTTGGTCAAAGGTTGCCAGATTGGAACCTGCCCTCGAGGTTGCCAGAGGTTGCTGTCAGTCCATTTTAGAAATAGACAGTCAATTTTCAGTTTGGAAATGGACAGACAGCGAGGCCCAAAGGAAGGACACATATCTAATCACTCTATCACTGTTTTACCACCCCAGGAGGCCACATATTCATCTGAACAGGGTGTTTGTGTGCAGCATCTTGAGGAAGTGATTGTGGCTCCAGTAGCCACTCCAATCATTATGCTAATCATCCATTAGGCTCGTTATACTTCGTCAAGGACCTTTAGGCAAGTTAGGAGCCGTTATGGGCTCGTTAGTGGCCCTTAGTCTCGTTAGGGGCTCATTAGAGGCCATCAGGGTCAGACACACGGCCGGAACGCTGCCTGCAGCTGTGTGATCAGGAAATGAGTTTCCCGTTAACGAGCTGATATCACAACGTTTTAGACGCCCAGCGACGCTGCCTGCTGGTAAACAAGAGGGACCAGGAGACCCGGCGAGGCCTCTGAGCTCCACAGCAGAGCTGGAAATTAAAACCACTCATTCATTTAGCCTCCTGGATTCAGGAGCCGGGACAGCGTCAGTTATTTCAGCTAGTTCAAGTGACAAAGACGGAGATCGTTATGAAAGAGCCACAAAGTCCACATTTGTTGGAATTTAAAGTCTGCCTAGTCGCCAAAATGTCAAGGTTTATGTCTGCAGCGTGTGTCTCAAAGTGTCCACGAGTAACGTCTGTGGAGAAGAGACGACCCAGGATTTTATCACCTTTCAGTGGGTTTGTTTTTCTCGAGAAGAGTCAATTTGCACAACTCAAAGATATTTTGTTCACAGCTTCACAAGAAGAAGGTATTGGTGATAGCTCCCAGGCTGTGATGTGTGGACACCGGGGATGTTTAAACCTCGGGAACCTTGGGAAATACAACCTGACGCCAGAGAACAACCGAATTCAATAGCTGCTTTTGACATCAGTTCAAAACCTGATAATTAGAGAAAATATCACCTTCCAAGATAAACATCAGTAAAAACACTGATT
Organism: Enoplosus armatus; assembly: GCF_043641665.1. Lineage (NCBI taxonomy): Eukaryota > Metazoa > Chordata > Actinopteri > Centrarchiformes > Enoplosidae > Enoplosus > Enoplosus armatus. Next base: position 1,151,816 of record NC_092198.1, on the reverse strand, counting down.
CAGTATTCAGTTTCATGTGTGATGAAGTGTGATTAGATTTTCTAAAACATCATCCCAAGATGTCAGAGAGCAACAGAAACAGACAGCGAGCTGCTGAATAAACTGCGTCTTTCTGCTTTCCTCTTCTTTGGGTTTGCATGTGAAAGTCGAGCCCTGGATTTAAACGTTCTGAAGGTTTCAGCTGCTCGCATGCATGACACATAATGCACTGACCTTTACCTTTACTGCAGGAACACACACACACACACACACACACAGTCTGTCCCCTGAGGTCTCTGCTGACTGACCTCGGATCAGAGGACAAGTGTCTCTGTCGTGTCAACACACACAAACAGCATGATTGGGATAAATAAATAACATCTACAATCTGCTGAATAACTACAACACTCCAGACACACACTTCCAGCCGGCTGCGGGGGGGGCGACACTCTCGACTTCCTTATTAATGATTACGATCACGAATGAACAAAAGGATAAATAAATGAAATAAATGAAATAAATGAAATAAATGCCTGGCTGCTGTTTGTCTCTGGAGGCGGTCATGGTGAGTAATGTGTGAATCTGATTCATCACAGCTGCAAATCACATAAAGAATACAATCAAAGCTGGATTTTGGATTATTGTTTCTTATTATTTCATCCCTGTTTGTATGTTATAAATACATCTGATGACTTTCAAACATGTTCGCTGTTACTGGAGCCTGAACAGATGTAAATCCTCGTCTCTGATTGGCTGTTCCAGCTCTCTTCAGTGTAACTCTCAGACGTTTGATGAATACAGTCTGTTTTTCTCAAAGCAAACCCCCCCCCCCCCCCCCCATCATTAAACACCTGATGATGAGAGGAGTCTCTGGGGGGGTCACTGTTTTGGGGGCGGACACTTGTTGTCATATCATTAATTAAAGCTTCACATTCTCACCACGCTGAGAACAAATCATACAGGAACATGAATATCCAGCTCACTGTACTGTGTGTGTGTGTGTGTGTGTGTGTGTGTGTGTGTGTGTGTGTGTGTGTGTGTGTGTGTGTGTGTGTGTTGATTGTGTTGCTGCGTGGTGTGTTTAATGTTACGTGTGTTCTCACTGCGTTAACTTGTGATGAAACAGAATAATGGAATGAGTAAAGCTGCTGGAGTGAACGTGCAGTGAGGAACGCTGGTTGAAGCTCGTGCAGCTGCAGCTGTTAGCGTCCTTCACGAACACTCAAAACACTTCATCCCTGCATTTAGAGCCGGCTGACTTCCTGTTCAGACCCTGCCTGACTCTCCAGGTGCTGCTCTGAGCAGCCGGGAGGTTTCAAAGTGAATCTTTTCATTCAACAGAAGTGAGACGCATTTCCATCCCTTTCACACGATGGACCTCTGACCGGCTCAGCGAGAAGGTTTCGTCTTGTTATCATACATCCAGGAGGCCTAATGAGTGCGTCAGGCCTTAATCCAGCATGACTCCACTTCCTTCACAGCCTAAACAGAGGGTTCGACACCTGACCCCCCCCCCCCCCCCCCCCCCCCCGAGTACAAAGCCAGGGTCCTCACAAGACCTGCAAATGAAATGACAGGATATGATGTCCAGTTTGGTGATAACCCCTGCCCACACACCTTTGTACTAACGTGCTAACTCAACTGTTAAAGGCAGATCTTGCTCGTTGTATTAAGCTAATACGGCTTTTTAACCTTATTATCAGTTATTTGAACATTTCTCTCATGCACGCCCGCGGCCTTACATGTATGCTTTACTGGATGTTGGTGGTTTTTATCTGGTTTCTCCTCAGAAGCCCGTTAGTCCGCGTGCCGGCCTGAGGGAGATCTGGCTGTCAGCTCCAGTTTTCCTCCCAAAACACGAGATTCTGGCATTTTCTTGTTTTCTCTCCTCTGTGTGCTGCTTCTTACAGAACTGACCTTGGACTCGAAGCAGACAGGAAGTCTCAACCACGACTCTCTGCTTTATTTTAAGAAGGCGTGTTGAGGGCTGAATATTTCACAGAGAATTAGGCTATTAATTCCTAATTACGGGAGCGTTTCACACGTCATCAGTGTCTCATTGGTTAGACAGGATTAGTTTCTCTCCGGCCTACAGACACAGACCGATCACTGGTCAGGAGTGACGCCATGACGACAGACATCACTCTCTCCCATCACGCACCGAACACGCTGGCAGAGTGTCGGCCAGTGATGTGTTGCCGTCTGCAGATCCTGAGTCAGCCGCTGAGAGCATACATTTAAAGGTTGCTCTGCTCTAAAGCGCCGGGCTTCACCTGACAGAGGACGGACATCAGAGGGTTTACGGCCAGGTGTCGGCTCTGAAGCCTCGGCAGTCCACAAAACTGATCTTGTGCTTTTCAGTATGAACTGATGAAAAGCGGCGAAGGGTTCGAGGGGGGTTTAGGAGACTCAGCGGTGTCTGTGTTTGCTCACAGCTCGGCTGCTGCTGGATAGTCCACATACTGACACTGATGAGCTTCAATCAAAGACAGCCGCTGATGTTTTTCATTCACACAAGCAAACAAACATTTCTGCCCTGTTTGTCGCAGGGAGCCCTGAAATCGAGATTTTAAGGTCGTCGATCAACTTTTAGCGTGACAGCTGACGACAAAGTGCTGCATCAGTGCATGCAGGATGTGCAGTTCAGCAGCTGCAGTTTGGCTCAGTTCAGGGAAAGATTCACTTTATGATGATTCGGTCTGTAAGACTAAAACACTCGGTTAAGGCTAGTGAAAGATCATGATTAGGGTTTACACACACACACACACACATACACACACCTCCACACACACACACACACACACTTTCCACGTCACACACACAGCTTCTTTTATTGACTGCAGATTGTCCAGTACGTCAACATCAGTCCTCAGATATCTGATATCAATACACCTGTGATAAGCTGATAACGCCACACTGTCTGAATATTAATATTAATACTAATACTGCTAAAACTGCTGATACGTATACTGTTACTCGCACATGTACACCTGCTACTGTTATTGGTTGTGATGCTACTACTTTTACTAATACAACAGCAACTAAGGAGCTATTTTTTACCAACAACCGCCGCACCGATCCATCAGTAGTCTGTCCAACACCGAGAGCAACGGAGGACCGCAGTCAGACTCCTTGTGTGTGTCCACGTACCTGGTTCTGATAAAACCCTGAACAGAGCTGAACACGGGTCAGAAACATTATTAGATTACATTAGAGGTTATTAATAATTCATGTTCAGGGACATGAGTGAGCTGCTCATTGACACGATGCGATCTCTAGCTGTAACCTGAATCTTATTACAATGCCAACCATGGAAACATGAATTAACCCTTTGTGAAGAAGTGAGGACTGAACAAAAGGCCCCAAAACTGTCCATGTTTCTAAACTTGTCCTCGCTTCGACCTTCGTTTCTAAAATGTTGTCACTTTCCAGAAGTGACTGCGGTCTCTAAACGTGTCCTGACTTCTGATGTCACAACATTTGAAAACATTTCCACACAAAAATGTCCTTTCTGTCCAGAAATGAGCTCACAGCCCTAAAAAGGTCCCCACTCACCCTCAAGGTCTACAACTCTGGTCCTCATAAGGACAGAAGGACGCACACAAACACACGCCTTCTCTCGTCTTTCAAAGCGCATGGATTCAGATATGAACAGTCTGCTGCTTCTTTGACTCTACTATATTCTTCTCTATTGTCTTCTTCGTCTTGCATCTCTTTCTGTTTCTGCTGCTTTACTCTCTTCTCATCTTCGTCCGCTCCTCCTCCTCATTCAGATAACAATGGACATTATCTAATAGGAATCAACGCTGCACCACAAATCAGCTGAAGCAGCTATAATTACGGTGCAGTAGTACACACAAGACCCCAGAGACTCTTTGTCTGCGGCTCCAAGTAAATCCCAAATTCATTAAACAGTCATTTTAAGTTTAATCTAGAACGACTGCAAAGAGTCTCTTCACCTGCTGCCTGAACTGACCTCCATCGACACAGACTGTCCAGCACGTGACACCTGAACGTCTCGCTGCGAGAAAAGTGAGCATTAGCTTTTCTTTTCATTCAGCTCAGTAATCCGCTCACAGCTGCAGTTCAATTCAAGGACGAGGTCTGTGAGACCAGAGGAGGACGGAGGCAAGGACGCTGTCCTCTTACAGCAATGATGTCCGAGAACAGTGTATGACTTTTAGAAAACAGGAGTGGAGGAAGTACTCCACTCCTTATTTTACAGGTAGCACAGGTATAAAACGTGTAAAAGTATGTGAGTATTATCAGCAAAATGTACTTAAAGTATCAACAGTACTCAGCATGCTGAATGGCTTCTTAGACGGGAGGATAAACCC
>NC_092198.1:1087500-1142500 GCF_043641665.1 Enoplosus armatus | reverse complement strand
ATGAGCAGAAATGATTTATTGATCACATTTAAAGAAGCCAGTTAATCAAAGTGTAACTCAGCTGAGAACAGGTGCTTTTCAAAATAAAGCTCCAAATCTTTAAAATAACTAAAAAAGCCATTAAGTTCAGCTGAGCTCCTTTTCCCAACTGCATGCATTGTATTTTTGTTGCATGTTTGCCATCTCTCTCTCTGCATTGTGTGTGACAGGAGGTTGTTTTTTTGCTGACATAGTTCTATAGGGATTATAATGCAGGGACCACATGCCCCCCCAGGCCATTGTTGGCCCCTCTGTCTCTGTTGTCCTTTTTCTACTGAGTGAGTCAATTGATGGAGGGATAAAAGGCAAAAAAATATGCATTGACATGGGCTTTCAGGGCAGAGAGAGAGACAGAGGGAGAGAAAGAGGGAGAGGGGTCAGTAGCAGATTTTGTAGCCCTACTGTTGGTGGCCTTTAACTGGTGCCAGCAGCCAACCGGCCATGAGGGCCCAGAGCAGCCCTAGAATTAAACAGCGGAGATCGACAGGCAAACCATGTCTTTAAACTACATAAAAAACTTCTATGAAGGATGCGTAAGTAGATCACAAAGGCCGATGGCGGTGCTTTTATTGTTACCTTTGAAGCAGCGACAGTTCCTGAACAATTATCACTCTCGGGGCTTAAAACAAAAAGACATTGATCTGCTTTCATTCTCTGCTTTTTAATCCATCTCCTTTTACCTCCGTCTTCATGGAGCTGAGTGACATATGTGCTTTGTGAGAGTGTCATGTAGGCTTTGTGCTGGTAAACATGGCTCAGTGTTAGTGTCAGAACAGAGCAGGTACAGAGAGGAGACGGGAAATGTTTCCTCTCACTGGGTTTTGTTTTAGCCTCAGAGCTCAGGGCCTCAGTGAGCCTCTGATGCAGCTGCATTTATCTGGCTGACAAAAGCTATTTTCTCTTTGTCTCTGACCGTGTGTGTGTGTGTGTGTGTGTGTCCATGCACATTTGTGTGTTGCATGTTTGTGCCATGGAAATGTGAATGCTCATTTGCACTCATCATATGTGTGTCTGTGTGCGATTTATAATGTAATGCCTTTGTGTCCTTGTGTGTGTGTGTGTGTGTGTGTGCGCGCACGAGTGTCTGTGTTCTTGCTTGCGTGTGTGTGTTTGTATCCATGCCGACATCAATGTGCATGTGTGTTGCGTTGTATAATTGTGCCTGTATGTGCTGTTCATGCTCGCTTACCTGTGTCTATGTGTCTCTACACGTGTGTGTGTGCGTGTGTGTGTGTGTGTGTGTGTGTGTGTGTGTTCCAGCTCAGGCCTCCTACGGTGATAGGCCAGTTCCACACCTTGTTCTTCGGCTCGGTGCGGATGTTCTTCCTGGGCGTTCTTGGCTTCGCTGTCTACGGGAATGAGGCACTGCACTTCAGCTGCGACCCTGATCGCCGAGAACTCAACCTGTACTGCTACAACCAGTTCAGACCCATAACACCTCAGGTAGCACTAAACTAAACTGAAGGTACAACGTTATTATACAGAGATGCACTGGTGCAACACGGTCAGTCCTCTATGATATTACATATAGAACTAAGGTAAGCTATGCTAAAATATGCTCAAATAAGATAAAGTACTAAACTAATATCTGCTGGTATTAACTTATCACATGATGATGAGTAATAAAAGAAAGTGTGATACAGAATTAACAAAAATACAAAGCAAACACTGCAGGTAGAACTAAGTTACATATACAGGTGCTACAAGATCACAGCAGGAGCCACTAAACAAACTATTTTAGACCCATAACATCACATGTGCAACTGATATAATATTAACAGCTAAATTATGCTAAAAGAAGATGAGAAATGAACTTGGTGAACATAAAGAAATGAGAATCATCAGCTTTGCATAATTGGATGAATTCTCCTACAGAAGATACAGTTGATCAGATCAATTCTGAATATTCCACCTGAGGCATTTTAGGGACAAACGATAACGTGTCCAGAGAAAAAGTATTTGCAATCAGAAAACAGTCCCAGGCTGTGATCAGCATGACGGTTTTTCCATATTGGTAGAAAATGCAATTTGTGAGAGGTGAAAGATTTCAGCAGTCATTGAACTCGGCTGGGTTCCTGCCAGCCTCAGTTACCAAAGACACAAATACCATATTTGATTTACCTGCACCATCTGGATGGCAATTTAAGTCAAGTGATGAATCTACAAATATTCTTTTCCTTTATTTGTTTTTGTTTCCTGTCTCCCTGCTCAACCTCTTCTTTCCTCTTGTCCCTCCAACCCCATAACGTTGTCCCTTCACCCACTTGATGTTTTCTCCTTTCTTGCCGTCTTTCGTCATATATTTCAGGATTTCTCCATTCTATATCCTATATCCTATATTGTCTCCTTCCATTGACTTTTCTCACTTCTCCCTTCCCTTCTTTCTGCCCTCTCCAGGTCTTTTGGGCATTACAACTGGTAACAGTGCTGGTTCCTGGGGCGGTGTTCCACCTCTACGCAGCCTGTAAGAACATTGACCAGGAAGAGATCCTTGAACGACCCATCTACACTGTCTTCTACATCATTTCTGTTCTTCTACGCATCATTCTGGAAGTCATCGCCTTCTGGCTACAAAGCCACCTCTTTGGCTTCCAGGTCTGTACATTTCTAATGATTTAAAACTTGACGAAGTTCCTGTCGTGGTCATGGTGACTAAAGGCCATGCAGAGTACCCCTTACAATCTTTTCACCAGGAAATACCTTAAGTTCCTCCTGGGGGGGTACCAAAGCTCTCCCCAGGCAGGAGATGTAATCCTGGAACACCTCTAAAGAATTGGGACTAGGGGACATCCTCACTAAGTGTCTGAGTCACATCAACTAGCTTCTTTTCATGTAATTGAGCAGTCACCCTTTGGAGAAACCTCAGGCAGTGCAGTTGCCAAGATAGCCTGGTTACACACCAAAAGGTAGGAAGTTCTTCTTCACCCAATGGGCCACTCTTTCCACAAAGTTGTGCGCACATCCATTTGTAAAGTTTTGAGACACCCTGCTAAGAGACATCAGAACAACAAAGAATTGAGTGAAGACATAGTACCAATGCAACATTTAAAAATGCTGAAATAAACATCCGATCAAGGAGGTCAGCAGCAGAGGACTATTGGGCTCTGCTCCGGTCAGCAATGAACAAGAAGAGGAAGGTTGCATGTGGTCAACCAAAGAGGTGGATTGAAGAGTGCAGTTGGTAGTGCCCCCCATAAAGCGATGTATCCACCCTGTCTGGTTATTATGTCAGGATTCATGTGGAACATTACAATTTTAAATTCAGCCATGGCTTCTCCGGAGTTGGTGGTCCTGCCCAGTACACGCTAGATACACCTTGTTACTTGTTCATGCTAGGTACAGCTAGAAAGTACTTGGTAGGACCCAACAACAGTGTTTCATAAAATCAGTGCATGGGAGTTCAGACAATCATGAAAGTATTACCACCTCATGTTTCCTTTTTTCCCCAGGTCCACCCGCTGTACATGTGTGATGCCAGTGCTTTGGAAAAGGCCTTTAATGTGACTAAGTGCATGGTGCCCGAACACTTTGAAAAAACCATCTTCCTCAGCGCCATGTACACCTTCACTGTGATCACCATACTTCTCTGTATAGCTGAGATATTTGAGATACTCTGCCGACGGCTTGGTTATCTCAACAACCAATGACGCACACAAGCACACATACAATGACTAAGGGTGAAAATATATGACACTATTTCTGCCAGATTTTATCGGGCTCTTGGTTAGCTACTGCTGGACTTTTATCAAACAGGAAGCTAACACAAGAGCAAAACCTCACCTGTGGTCCATCGTGAGTGAGTTGCACCAAGAAATTTAAGAATGTGCAACAATGTCATAGCTGGCAAGTCTGAGATATTATCTAGGTGTTTTTTGCCCTTAACTATAGAGTGATCATCCCTGCTTGTATTTCAGATATCAGTGGGTCTGTACTGGCTGTGTCCAAGGGTCTTGTATGGACATGACAACCAGAGAATATGCACCTCTGACTCTGTTGGGGGATGAGATAGAAAGATTTCTGTGCTACTTAAACCTGCGACCACTTCTAGAGCACAAGACAAGCCCAGTTTGTCACAAACCTGGGGGCCGAAACAGTTTGAGAGTCCCTAAAACCCTGTTCTTTGAGTTGTACCCAGGTGTACCTCAGATCTGATACTCGACCCTTACGGAAGAAACACCCTTCCGTAATTAGCTGCACACATCTAAGGGTCTGGTGTGTACTAAATGCATCAAGGTTCATCAAACCCACTTGATGCATCTTCCCTGGACTTTGTTAACTTCGGGAGTGCCGACAATGAACCCACACAACTCTAGTTCAGGAGATTTTTAAAGTTTCAGAAAGCTTCGATTAAAAGGCATATGGTCGTCTTTTAATGTATTTTAACAGCCAACAATGCAAATCATTTAGCTAGTCACATAATTCTGTATAAAAGTTCAGATAAACACTAGTCTAGCTTGTCTTCCAGGTGCTGATCAAATATGACAGGCAGACTATAGAGCTGGCAATGGATTATCACTTACGTCATTCTTAAGAAACTGTGATCCAGTAACCTTACCCATGGGCGAGTGAATTGCAGGTGCCATCGCTCCTGACACTTCCATGTGTGACAGTTATCGCTTCCAATATATGTCTGCTATTGCTTCCAGCCCGTTCTGACCTTTACTTCCATCAACATGAGCACCACAACTTGTTGTGGACTTTTGATGGGGTTGTCTGCCTTATCAAATATCTGTTTCAGTTTGGTGGGTCTTAAACAACTCGACTTGTAGAATAGAGAAAGGCGATCTCAAACAGGCCACCAATCTCATGCACCAGAAAGGCTCAAACAACTCTTCCATGAGATGTAAAGGCATCTTCAAACAATGTATTTTTACAATGATGCCATCACCAAAAATGGTTGAAATGTAGTGTTTTACTCTCTGAGGGTAAAGATCTCCCTAAAGATACAGAATTAACATGAAATAGAATGAAACGCTTCCTGGTTTAGATTGTTAAACTTTAAAGAAATGTATAGTCTGAAGGATCAGTGACTTTCACAAAAATGTTATTTAGATTTGGGTATACAAATGTGTTGGAATGAAAATATTTTAAATACTTAACAGTACTACAAGTTGCAATGTATTCTGAAAAAAATAATTAACTGCCAATAATAAGAAATACTGCACAAATTTTGTGCTTACATTTTTAATACAATCATGCAAACAAATTGGATGTCCCGACATCTAAGGTGAAACTGAAGAGGCCTCAGCTAGTGTTAAAAGATATCACTGTGTTGTGCAGTTCTTGACAGACATGGACAAAATCAGAATAGGAATTTGAAGTTTTTAGAGTTTCAAGGCCTTGTTGGTCTCATATATAACTTTTATTTTTATGGCTGAAAAGCAAAACTAAGGGCTCATTCAGCCCAGATATATTTGAAACGGTGGTTGAGCTTTTGTCCATGTCTGATTCTCAACCATCTCTCCTCTACCCCCCCACCCCCACCCCCTCCTAGCTTGTAGTATTACACATAATACTCTCTGTAATTTTGCCTTTGGTGTCACTGTTGATGTATTTTGAAAAGGATTACCTCTCATGTTTTGTAATGTTTTTTTTTAATCAGACATCCATCCAACTTTTGTTATGAAGTTTTCAGCAATCTGTTTATCATCTCAGGTACAAAATTGCATTACCAGACAAAAGTGGATCAAACCCTCATTTCAAATCCTCTTAAACCCTTAGCTTTTCCACTGATGGACCTCTCCCCAACCTACAGAACCAAAAGCCTGGTTAGTCTGATAGGGTTTAAGAAGATCTGAAACAGGTATGTGACTCCTGTGGTTTGGGTTCGTCTGCATTCTGGTATCTGTTAGTGGAGGATGGTTTTAAATTTTGCCTCTAAAAGTTCTGTCACCAAGACTTGCACCTTGTTTACATTCAATAAAAGTGTAATTCAACATCTGTACTGTTCAGCTCAAGTAGAAGAATGTGGCTTGTAAATTGGGTTGATAAAATCTGGGGCCATTTGGTGGAAATAGCCCTGATGCAAGATCTTGATAGTATGGATCAGTGGTGGATTGTAGTCTCCTGTAACCCTAACATTTCAGTTCATAATATCAATTACGGGAAGAATGTTGAAAACACAAACTCACCAGATGTTAGGCAGTCTTCTTAGCAACTTTTAAGCAACGTCCGGCACAGCCTGGTAACACACCAGCATCATTTCGAAGCAAAATCAACAATTACCCGTACAACCGTTGACCAATAGCAAACCATCTTGTCAGGCTTACCTTTGAAGGAATGGAGAGTCCATCATAGCTTAGTAGCTGTATTACACCATCCGTTAATGTATTGTCTGGTTAGCACCCAAGCCAGCTGGCATACTAACTTACAGTTAGTAAAGCTAACTAGGATGGAGAGCTATTGTGACTGACTTGAGCTAGCTTGTTTCCAGCTGGCTAGCAGGTTGGCGGCTAGCTTTACAGCTACAGTAGTTTGCCAACTAGTCCTGCAAGGAGTCAGTACGCCACCAAGCCTCAAGCACCAATCATTTAATGGGGACGCACAGATGAACTAGCTGTGCCACTTTCTGGTGTGACCAGGCCATTAGCTAGTTAGCTAGTGCTATTAGAATCTCTGACCTTGAAAATACATAATTAAACCATCAGACAGTAATATTTTGTACAGGTTGGCCAAGGTTCAGGTTTTATATTTTGGCTTATAATAAAAGTTAATGCACAGGTTTAAACCTCTGGGCTAGTCTTGGTAAAGAACTTGTTCAGATTTGTACATGAAGCTGTGATTAACCGTCTCAGAATGATTGACTTATAGTTAATAACTTGGAAAGCAGATGGTGTATTTTAACGAGTTTGAGTCATTGATAAGATTCTGGTGAATAACTGTAGAGATTGAAGTTTTAATTTTTGGTCTTATGCAGAACTTAAAGGTACACCCCTGGGATTTTTAAATAGCGCCACCAACTTAACTGTAAACTGTTGTCATCAACATTGTGCTGGGAGGTACTTTGGGGATTTGGGGATACTACTGAGAACTATTTACAAAATCATGGAGTGTATCTTTAATATGTCGTGATGCTTCTTTTGACCACTAATATCAGGGTCATTTGTGGAAATCCATCATACAGCACACCACACTGAAAATCCATCTTTAATTTTTATATCTTTGATTTGTACTAATGTTGTTACATGTTAGATGTACAAACGGAGCAAAGACTCATTTCATTTTTCATCAACTTTTGTCCGTCTCTCAATTTGTTCGTCACCTCGCAGCTATATCAAAGAAAAAGAGGCACACTTTATGACCAACACATACAGAACTCGGTCTTTCAGAGTGCTCCTGTTTAGGTGACCAGTTATTCTCCTATTTGTTTTGTCTTGAGATGATTGATTAAAAATGTCCGACAATTGTCTTTGCTTCACTTTTGATTGAGTTATTAACTTGATTTGGTATGTGGAAATATTTACTATAAAAAGGGTTTTTGAAGAAATCTCTTTAATCGCCTTGTTAAAACATTACATAAAATAATTCTACCAATTATGTTTTCTCTTGTTATGCATTAACTATCTTACGGTACGAGGTATACGAGCAACATGTGGGTGATGGTGGAACTATCAATCAACTACCAATTAACACTTGGTACTGTGTGAAATGAAACGGAAATGTTTTGCCTCATTAGTTGCTCTAAGAATAACAAAGTTACAGTTCCATTCTTTCTTTTGGTGGTGTTTTCTTTATTATTAATAATTCTTTATTTAAAGATGAATTATTGATACTTAATTTTAGTGCTCAAACAACTGATAAATTAATGATTAGTCCAGTGACAGAAAATATATAGACTCCAATTGTGATAAAAGATGTTTCTAGCTCTACAAACGTGGTGATTTTCTGCTTTTCTCTGTTTAATATCTTTATGATTGACTTTCTTTGGGCTTTGGAGTCAACAAATTTGAAGACGTCACATTTGGTTCTGGGAAGCTGTGATGGTCGTTTTTACCCATTTTGTGACATTTTATAGATAATCGATCAAAGAAAATAATTATCCAAAAGATTAGCAGTCAGATTAGATGCGGCCCTCAGTTTTCAGTTAATAAACGAACAAATGTTCCCCTATTCATACAGCAGAAGATTAGATAAATGGACAGAGAGACTGATTGATTCTTTGCAGGAGAAAGTCACTGAGTACATACTCAATGTCTACGGCTGCTCAGCAGTAAACAGAGCCCAGTTTAACTGACAGGTTTCATAAATCACATTACATTCATTTATATGGTGCTTTGTACAAAAGGCAAAGAAAGGACACAACGTAGATGTGAAAGGAAGGAGACACACTTCCAGACATTTGCAACATTGGATCAATCCAAATGTCCACCCTCTGGGCTAGTGGACTTCCTCTCACGGACTTCACCGTCACCATGATGTCCGATCTTCAAGGGCGCTGGACCACGAGGGGATACAATGAGCTCAGAGACGGGACTTAAAACCAGTGTATGTAACCAGTTTATGCACAGTGAACCTCTCCCTTCACGTGAGCATTAACACTGCAAATATTATACTCACGTGAAACCCTCCGCTGAGGATCCTCACATCATAGGTGGCTCTATTTTACTGGATGAAAACCAGCCTTTGCCTTTCTAATTCTGCAGATTATAACAAACAAATCCAGATGAGAAGGTCTATACATACCATATAAGTGTGTAATATCGAACCTTGCTACATCAATAAACTTACAGCAAAAAATATATACTTACTGCTGTCTGCAGCAGTTAATATGGTACATTTGGACTATAGCCTGTACATTGTGTATAACATAAATGGGTAAATATTTGATCATTGGATTGAGCCCATCTTTGTCTGTATATATCTAGCAGCTCTGATAGGGCGCGGCCAACATGACGAGCTGAGCTCCACCGATCCTATTAACGAAGGAAGGGATGAAGTCTGGTACGGTGGGAGCCAGAAAGTTCTACAATGAATCACCAAGGTGGTGGGTGGGCTTGGAGCAGAGTCCTCGTCTATCCATCAGCCCATGAATTTTCTCTGTAACTCCCCTCCCAAACCCAGAACCACAACTGCTCAATCATGTGACTTTTGTTTCCAAGCCATGGTTCACTAGAAACTGGGCAGTGTGAACCTGAACGCACCACATACAAACACAACAAAGTTTTCCACTATGGTTTGGACCAAAGAGAACACTGGCACCCAGCAGACAGGCCTTACCAAAGTCAAAACACGAGAACGTCAAACTGTTATAGTCTCTCCTTTGTTGTGCCTCTCAGGTCACAGGTTCACTCAACCACAAGCTAAACCAAAGATCTAAGTTCTCAGTTTTACCACGGGCCGTAAACTCCCCTAACTGTAACAGATGACCCCTCTGCTCCAAGCCCCCCCTCTTTCTGGGAAATGCAATTTTGTTCAATTTGTAGTGCTTGTTGTGATCTGCCTCGTACAGTTTGTCTTCATTTTGTTTATTGTGAATATGTTTTGGTTTGTATGCCTGACTGCAAACTCAATTGGAGGGCTCGTGGTTTTACTTTGACCTCAAACCTGAGTGGAACTTTTACATGGATCTAATCCTGAGTCCACTTCTGTCTGACTCCAAGTGTGCTTCGTCTGATCAGAACTCGATTACCGTCTTCGTGTGATGAGGTGATGAGTCACTTTCTGTCAGGATCGGCACCAGCATTCTCTCCACAAAGCAGTCGCTCTCAATTCTTTTACGTCATTATTATCAGATAGTTTGCTTGAAAATGACTCCAAAGAATATTTCTAGGAATCTTTACCAACTTTTCCAGTCACTGTCTGTTTTTAATTGATCTTTTTATGACTAAATAAAAGAATGCATTAATTGCGGGCACTGCAGGTTGAGCAATTAAATTAATGAAATGTTGCTGCCTTACCTGTTATTATGTACAACTGAACTTCACAGAAAGTTAAGTTAAAAACGTCTTTTTTATTGGAACATGTCAAACATTGAACAAGAGTGACAGAACCAAGACATCCACGGTGTCATTATCATAATATAGAAAAATACAGAAAGATCGACACAATATTAGTCTTATACATTAAATACAAAAAAGGAAGATCAGAAGTGAAATGGGCACAGTTATCAACCAGACTGATATTGATATATTATTGATGAGCTTAAAAGGCTGTAATGTAATTTCCAAATTGAAGAAATTCACCAAATATAATGAGTAAATTAAAAATAGGTTCTTATTTTCATGACTGTCATGTATCCTTTTATTTGTCATTAGCAGAACAATCTGTAGGCATAAATACATTATATGTACACACACATCACATAGCCAAGAAAAAAGATCCAATTAATAGATAAATAAAACATACATTAATTTAAATTATACGTTATGTGTTGTTCACTGAGTTTGGTGTCACATCAAGATCCAAAGTTTGGTTTGGAGAATTTCCTCATTAATAAAAGCAGTTTCACTTAGAAAATGTAAACTTCATCCACCTTGTTTCCTTCAAAAATCAGAATGATGTCCTTATCCTGTAGATGGATTCTTTTCTAATCTTTAATCTTATAAAATGCTGAACTTCATCCATATTTAACATATATTATATATTATATTATATATACATTGAATATCCAGTTTAAACCTCTCCAACAGTTTTACTGGATCCACTGTCATGAGTCCAGGAGGGGCGCCTGACGTCACCTGTCCCGCGTAGGCGGCCGCTCCTATTGGATATACACACGGAAGTGAGGGCAGCACTTGCTAACAACAACAAGAAGCTCTCCTGTCATTGATGTGTTTTTGTCTCCTGGAGGTTTTTTGAACAGTCATGGCTTTACCGCCTCAGCTCAAAGCCATCCAGCACCACCTGCGGACCGCTCAGGAACACGAGAAGCGGGACCCGGTCGTGGCTTACTACTGTAAGTCTGTGTGCTGGCTAATGTTAGCCGTAGCTACTGTTAGCATCCCAGCTTTGTTTACCTCCGCCGACAGCTGAGAGTGTGTTAGCTTAGCCTCTAAGTTTTGTTTAAACCGGGACTGTATACAAAATCTGGTTTCAGACAACGAGTGTTTGAAATCATTAACGAGCCACCGAGCTGCTCTCTAACGGCGGCTAATCACGAGCCGGTAACATTAGCTTTGACAGTTCAAACTTCATTAGCCGGCTAACGTTTCCTTAACGTCACGATAGCGGTACTTCTGTGGGGATTTCCCTGCTAGCTCACAGTGAGGCAGACATTTGACTCTGTGGGGACTCCGTGGGGGTTTCGTGAGGCTTCACCTGCTCTGCTGATGTCCTGCTAAACTGAGCAGAAGTAGTTTAATTTGTTACTTCCTGCACCGACAAGTTCAGCAGTTAATCACACTTGGCCATCTGCCCTACAGGTCCAGAGTCAGTAGACATTCATGGCCAGAATGTACCAGCGTCTGACTGATATCTCGTCCAGCTTGTTTCTCGTTGGCTTTGTGTGTGTGTGTGTGTGTGTTAACAGAGTCATGAGTCTCCATAGTCAGCTCTAAAGAATGAGCTCCACCCCACGGCCCTGCAAAATCACCTCATGATGTGTTAGAGAATCAGCACTATTACACAGTGACCGATGAGTCTTTTCATGGTAATTGTAGTTAAATCTGGGATTCTATCGCTGCTAGAAGTCGTCCAATTCGTCTGGATATCGCTTTGAATTTTATGACACTAGTGCTGTTGTGGTCCCTGAGTTTCAGTGCTGACACCAAATCATTCTGTATTTCTTTCATTGAACAAAAAACTTCTTAAATGTTAAAGAACAGGTGTTGTGATAGTCTATATTTCCCTTATTATCCGTATTATATTATATGAATTGATCCCATAAACAAGTATTATCTGTGACATAGATTATCTCTCCCCTGAACACACACCCTGTAGTTGATTTTGATTATTTTAATTAATCCGCTGCTGAAAATAGTCCCCAACAAATGCAGTATTTCCTCTGTTTGAATCATTTTTGATAAAAACAACAATATATTTGTATTTACACTATATATTTGTGATCCTTTTCTTTCTTTTGTGAGCCGAGATGTATGTCTTCAGTAGGAACTTGGGTTTGAGAGCCACAGATAGGTATGGACTTGTACAAGACCTTTGCCTAATTAAAGGTGTTTAAAATGGGCAGGATTTTGCTTGGCAGAGTGATAAATAGTGTTTTATAACATCTCTATCATGGACCGCCTTACGTTGGGTCAAGACCACCTCTGCTAACGTCATAAAAAGATATGTGTGCCTGTTATCAAGAGAGCGTGCTGCGTGGGACTGGGCTCACTGGCCAGTCATAACTGGTTGTTGTAGCTACACTATATTGCCAAAAGTATTGGCTCACCTGCCTTGACTCGCATATGAACTTAAGTGACATCCCATTCTTAATCCATAGGGTTTAATATGACATCAGTTCACCCTTTGCAGCTATAACAGCTTCAACTCTTCTGGGAAGGCTTTCCACAAGGTTTAGGAGTGTGTTTATGGGAATTTTTGACCATTCTTCCAGAAGCACATTTGTGAGGTCACACGCTGATGTTGGACGAGAAGGCCTGACTCTGTGCAGGCCAGTCAAGTTCATCCACACCAAACTCTCTCATCCATGTCTTTGTGGACCTTGTTTTGTGCACTGGTGCACAGTCATGCTGGAACAGGAAGGGGCCATCCCCAAACTGTTCCCACAAAGTTGGGAGCATGGAATTGTCCAAAATCTCTTGGTATGCTGAAGCATTCAGAGTTCCTTTCACTGGAACTAAGGGTCCAAGCCCAGCTCCTGAAAAACAACCCCACACCATAATCCCCCCTCCACCAAACTTTACACTTGGCACAATGCAGTCAGACAAGTACCGTTCTCCTGGCAACCGCCAAACCCAGACTCCTCCATCAGATCGCCAGATGGTGAAGCGCGATTCGTCACTCCAGAGAAGGCGTCTCCACTGCTCTAGACTCCAGTGGTGGCGTGCTTTACACCACTGCATCCGACGCTTTGCATCGCACTTGGTGATGTATGGCTTGGATGCAGCTGCTCGGCCATGGAAACCCATTCCATGAAGCTCTCTACGCACTGTTCTTGAGCTAATCTGAAGGCCACATGAAGTTTGGAGGTCTGTAGCGATTGACTCTGCAGAAAGTTGGCGACCTCTGCGCAGTATGCGCCTCAGCATCCGCTGACCCCGCTCCGTCATTTTACGTGGCCTACCACTTCGTGGCTGAGTTGTTATAATACCACTAACAGTTGACTGTGGAATATTTAGGAGCGAGGAAATTTCACGACTGGACTTGTTGCACAGGTGGCATCCTATCACAGTCCCACGCTGGAATTCACTGAGCTCCTGAGAGCGACCCATTCTTTCACAAACGTTTGTAGAAACAGTCTGCATACCTTGGTGCATGATTTTATACACCTGTGGCCATGGAAGTGATTGGAACACCTGATTTAAATTATTTGGATGGGTGAGTGAATACTTTTGGCAATATAGTGTATGTCTCGGCTCCGGCCGCTCCGCCGGCATGACATGTTCGGTGTATTAAGTAGCCTAAAGCACAGCCTAGTTTGTCATGAAGTAGGGCAAACTATCTGAGATGACTTCTGATTGATGGTATAGAGTGCGCAGACTTCAGAGCAGCAGGGGTCTGCATCTGACCTAGTTGAGCTGTGACATGGGGGAGCTGCCTGATGCCAGATGCACATGAAGAGGTATAGAAAGGCAGAAAAAACAGAAAACCTGTCAGATGAAACGCATGTGTCTGCCGTGCGGACAGAGATGATATCTTCTGGCAGCAGAGGGGAAGCTTTTCTTACTGCAAAAGTAAGAATTCTTTACTTCATCAGTGTTTGGCATTTTGACTTCCAGTTATAAGAAGTCCGTTATGTTTTGGTGTCATAGGCAGGACTAGAAACCAGCTGGTTTATCTCAAAATGAACTCTTCTCACCATTTTACCAGCAGGTTGGACAGGATAGGCTTGCATTATTAATATCTAGATATTGTAATCTGTTTTCATAGTGTATCATGCTGCATCCTCCTTCAGCAAGTGCTCGTCACATTTTCAGTTCCCCCGGTCGCCCTTTATCAAGCACGGCTAGTTACACAGTTAGCACAGTTAGTCACAAGCAAAGTTTAAGATAATTGATCAGTTTGTCTTTTGTCTGAACCAGAAGCTGTTATTTATTTTCTACAAGTACAACTTCTGAACAGTCTGCATTATAGTTCTAGTTACAGCCACACCTTTACACCCAACAAGTATGGCTACTGCTAGTACTTCATCACGAGAAATAAAATGTAATGTAATCACACTAAGACTCAGTGACTACTACACCTCCTTACTCAACACCCCACTGTGCTGCATAACTTTAGTGCTTTACAGTGCATTGACACCGCTGTGATGTTTTGTGCTTGTATAGACGTTGCGAGAGCTTTGAAGTCCCAGGGGCTCTGTTCTCTGTCATCATCATTGTCGTCATCATCATCATCGTTGCAGAAATTGCGGGGATGTTATCCCTCAGCTGTTCTCTGTAGCTCCCTGCTGTGAGAGTCACCGCCACCTACCAGTGCGCTTGTTAAATCAATAAAACCTCAGAGAAGCATGCAGGTTTAGGTCTTGAAATGATAAAAATACAGTAAAAGAGGCACAAAAAGACGGGGGGGGGGGGGGGGGGGGGTTACCTGCAAATAACAAACCAGGACACAAAGGATGTGAGTCATTCTGACGCCAGCAGCATGAATGGTCTGGGATCAGGCTAGTGTACATGTACACGTCTGTACCTTGAAACCAAAGAAAAATACTAGAGCTGTCCCGAGCTGATCTTCCATATTTTAAAGGATCAGTGTCGACTAAAGTACAGCTGATCAAATGCAGATCCTGTCTTTACTGTACTCTGCTAGTGCTGCAGTGCTGCTCTCCTTTACAACAAATGTGGATGCACCAGTGAAATCTGAAGTCCAGACTCTCTGTTTCTGTAGTTCCAACAACTCCAACAGAGTGAGACCTCTTCTCTCGAGCTGATCGCTTCACGTCCATTTCAGGAGTCGGAACCTCCCAGATAAACTTCATTCATATCATATCAGTAATTTAAGCTGATAAATTCAATAGTTTTGAACCAGAACACTCAGTATAAAGATAAGGAGCTTTCACACTGCCTTCTGCTGCTGTGTATCAGATCGCCTCCAATATTAAAGGACTTGGATTGGAAAAACTTGATCAATCAAAGCTATAAAAGCTGTAGTCAGTCCCTGTGGATGACAGATGAGATGTTTTTGATGACCTCGTCTCTCAGAAGCCCCTGTAAACCGCCGAGTTTTTGATGTCCCTGGAAAGCTTCATTCAGCCTTGCTGTGGAAACGCGTCCAATCAGAGACTCAGCATGGCTCATTACTGATCCCTGATTGGCTACAGATGACTGAGGGTGAGGGAGAGGCAGAGATCCAGCTGGGAGGTAAATTGAGATGAGATTGGTGATGTATGTGTGGTGTGTAGCCAAAGTGACAGTGTGTTACTGATATTCTTTCGTTTTCTGAGGTGAACAAGGCGCTTTGTTTCTCAGATGCATCTTGTTTGTGAGTATTAACGGCGTGCTTCAACACATTTTGTAAAATCTGTTGGTGGTGAAATAGGCCATCATCAAGCTGTGCAGTTTCTTTTCTTTTTCACATTTTGCCAGTTTTATTGATAAAACATTAGACACTTAAAGATTGCCAGCATATAAAGTGAAGAGAACTTGGCAGGCTGGAGATTTCCACATTTACTTGTGACGGGTCATTTCCTCAAGGTTAACAGCAAACACACAGTGAGAGGGGGTTTGTTTACTTTGAGGTTTTTGGTTCGTGGCTGTAAATAAGAACGTGTTCTTGGCATCGTTGAACCATTTCATTTCAATGTTTGGAGAGGATATGCCCTCCAGATTGATGGTTGGACACTTTCCAGTTTCATAGGTCCAATAGATCAAATTTAATGGGTTGGTGGTCATTTCTGCCATGATGTGGTAGACTCTGTCCAAACCCTGAACAGGAGTACCGTCCTGTAGCGAGCAGGGTCTGGGTTTATTATGTTGACGTAATGAAACAGACAGAACCCAGCTGTAAGAGCACAGTGCAGCACGTGGCCATCTTCTTCCAAAGCGGCCAGCGATTGGATGCATTTTTGACTTATGAACTTAGCTTTGCAGAGTGTTTTATGAATACTTTGTACGCTAAACTCTGACACGAGCGTTCGAGCCGGTCTGGATAAAAAGCCTTATGTTCAGACGCTGTCCTGTGGGCAGAGGCAGCCGTTAACACAGCTACTGTATATTGTATTTTCTATTTTACAGCGAGAGACAGAGCTTTGGCTTAATGAGACTTGCAATAATTAAGTAATCCTTGTGCATGAATTATTACATAGAGAGCACAAATATGTGTTTTTCTTCTGACAGCTCCCGGGTCAGTGGTGGTCAGCTAATGACACTGTTATAAAATGAAACCCCACACACTTTCCTCTGACAGTCAACAAGAGCAGTTGGCTGAACTGCCAGTTGTGTTTTATATTTCAGTGGACTAAAGACATGAATGGTTTTGCACACAGCTCACTGGACTAAGAGCCTCTTTTTCTACTCCCTGATTATACTAAATTAAAATCACTTTCATTAGTAAATTATAGCATCCCCAACACTCATAGAACAATATTAAAAGTTGCACAAGCCAAAGGAGTGTTGGTGTATGGTGGAAGGTTTGATGCAGAGGACACCAGCTGACCTTTAAAATGTCGAATGTCCCATCACTGTGAGCCCAGCGTGCCCACTTATCTCCGAAATTCAAGGACAGCATCAATGCTGGAGATTTTATCAGCTGTAGTCAATTAATGTGGATGTTGTGAGTTTTTGCCTCGCTACAAAATGCAGCTGCTGATCAGTTGGGCTGTCTTAATGGGAAACACTGTTGGCTCAGTTCACAGCAGATAAGCGGTTTAACTTTATCTCGAAGCATGAACAGCTTTTCTCATTGATGTCCAGTGTTCTGTGATAGAAGTGATTGACAGGGCTTCAAGGAGGCGGAACACAGGTGTACTGCAGTCTTTTTACCTGCAGAAGTGTGTCGGACTCAGTATTGAGGTGATTTAAAGAGCAGGCGGTCCTGTCGGTGTGCAGTGGGAACCTTTGCCGGGTGCAGGACGGACCTGGACTGTGTGACATGCAGCCACAGTGTTTGCTGTATGCTGAAGTGGACCAGTGATCCAGCCAGACCACTGGAGGTCAGCAGCACCATGTGTCTGGGCCTCAGAGCCTAGCTGTGGCTGTGTGTGTGTGTGTGTGTGTGTGTGCGACAGAGAGAGGCCATATGTTATCATGAGGGCAGGAGGCTGAACTTGCCTAACTGAGTAAGGCTGTGTGTGTTAGAGTGTGAGTGCCTCAGAAAGAAGTTGGTGACTGTTTGGAGCCTGAAGACGATGGGCACGGCTGAATCATTGGGAGAAAAATAAGATGAAATAGAAAAGCTGTGTGTGAACTGTTCCTCGTGTTGCCTTTCACCATCACTTTTCCCAAAACAAATGTAAGAATATCACTAATTGGCTGAACAGATGGTTACAAACCAACCAGAGGTTGGATGGAAGAGGTTGGATATCTGACAGACGCTGGTCATCTCTGACGGAGCATGCGCTATGTGTTATGTGATTTATTTATTATTTATTACAGACAGTGGAGAGATGACATAGTTGTTTTCTGTATTTGTTATGAAGTGAGCAAACACTGAAAACAAGTTTATTAGGTAGTCTTCACTGATCTCTGGCCATTAGAAACCATTCAGTCCACAAAGCTGGACCTGATCGTCTTTCTGTTCTTTCTGTCGGCCCCGTCGGCCTCAGCCCTTCATCAGCAGGTCGATCTAAATTAGCTTGCTAATGCAGGCCAATATTTTAGCTCACCTCCACCCAGAACAGGCCGATCCATAGCGGGTTGAGTCAAAGCCATGATTTGTTTTGCTGTAATGAAGCGGCGTAAATCACCAGCAGCTCCCTGGTCGACAGTATTTGGCTGCGGTTCAATCGCTGTTTCACACAGATTGGATCATTGACATTATAAATGAGCCGTAGAGCCGAGGCTGAACACAGGTACCCTGCAGAGGCCTGTTTATTTTTATTTTAAATGCATTTGTATGTCACTGTTTATAATCATTTGATGAAGATTATCTGTTCAACTCGGCTCGCTGTTGTCAGGTTCAAGTAAGAGAACAACAGTCGTTTACTGAACCGTTTTACTAATTCCCTGTTGCACTTCATTTGAATTCACTTTCACTTTTAATTTGGAGACATCATTGTCGATCAATACTTTTCCCACTTTGAACAGTTCAAATAAAAAGTGACGGCTGTAGTCAACGTTCAGAGGACGAGCTCCTGCTCCTGTTGGCTTCATGTGGTCACTGAGGTCTGAAAGCTAACGGCTCAACAGGTGCTGTGGACTTCCTCGTGTTATTCTCATGCATTTGGTTTCTAGTCCTCATGACAGAACCAGGTTTTGACCCGCTGTGTCAGTGTTTTACTGATGATATTCAGACTCAACGTGGTTCATGCAGATAATACATTGTGTGATAAACCACAGTGATTTAACTCTGTGGTCCTGCCTCGTCAGTTTGAGTGTCTGAGAGAGGCAGCCATCCTCCATAATAACCTCCTTGTCCTTTATGTGACAGAGAGACTACGCTGGCCCAGATTCAGATTGGCACAGATTCTTCATGACCAACGTCAAAGTTGCGTCCAGGCTGCGGCCCTCTGCCAGCACACTTTATACTACTGTTAATTCTGGCCCCACTGGGTGACAGCTGCCACTGTGAGAACAAATCTGAAGGAGTTCAGATTTCCTGACCAATAGCATTGTCACAGTTTGGGTTCAACTCCCCGGCCTGGACACATGAAGCCACAGCAGTTACTACATGTAGCGCCTCAGCAGCTCTAATGAATCATTACTGCCTTCATTTTGAGAAATCAGTATAAATTACTGTAAACAATGGGATTGATTGAGTGTGTTTTTTGGTGAATTATGTGTTGGCTGAAAATAAGTTTATGGGATCAGGCTGTCAGGCTTTTATATCGTTCCTTACCAGCGTCAGAGCACACTCTACTTTCTCTCTGTGTGCATTGGCAGCAGCAGCAGCAGTCCTTCATCTGCAGCTCATTGTTTTAGAGTGATGAATGATATATAAAATGGAATAGGAAGTAACATTTTTTTACTCTAGTTATGTGCATGACAGGCAGAAAAGAGGTGCAGCGGAGTGGAACGCTCCACCAAAGAGCCTTTAATCTCAGTAACAGCCTGAAAGGTCATCATGGCCATTTTCACCACTTACAAACGTGTGCTGTTTCCTCCAGTAGAAACATTGCCTGCTTACCTCAAGAAATATTCATACAAAATAATCACCTCACATTTCTCGAGTCAAATGACCTGCTGCAGAACCAGCTGCATCCATCCCAAGATGACAGACTGTTATTGTTCTCTACGTATATTACATGTGCCCACTGGAGGCACTGTAGAGCCGTGTCTTATGTGGTGGGTATTTTGTTTGTGGTGTTTCACAAAGCAAACTTACCTGTTAAACGAGGCTTAATCTCATCAGGAAACTCTGTTTGGTCTAAATAAGTTTGATGTGTTACCATGGAAACCTGTCCATCTGCAGTAGCCAGGTCTGAGACCACCTTTAAATAGTACTTGAGTATAACTAGTATTATAACCTACCAATCAGACTGAAACACTGTTTTCTTTTTAATGAAATGTAATCAGTTTGACATCAGCCTAATGCAGTGTGATCGATCGCTTGATCGATCAGTCAGCTGCTGCTGTTACTATCAGAGCAGTTTTAACAGCAGCCTCTCTCGTTAGACACGTTGCCTTTGCTGAGTGATGTAGCGACACCGCCTGCTTAATAAGCCTAATATTTTAAATCATAAAAAAGGTTTTTATTTTTTCTGATGTTACTGGAGGCACCTCCACTATTGAATGTTGCACCAGGAACACAGGAGTCACATGACACACCTTTCAGCTGAGGACAGGAATACATCAAGAGGAACACCGTCAACACTGCAGGTTTCAAAAGATGACTTTTCAAAGTGTTTGATGAAGTATGGAATGCACTGGTGAGGGATTTACTAATTCATTTTAGTGAGGAGTGACTAATGTAAACACACCGTACCTTTCATGCCCACCAGGGGGCTCCAGCTGTGGGGCAACACATCTGTAAGTCTGAGAGGGGGCAAGCCGGTCTTGTTCACTTTCTGTGGCCTTACATCCTCTCTGCTGTCAAAGCCCTCTGTGTTGCAGCTCATTGTCTGTGAACACAGTGTTGTGCTGTATGGGTGTAACAGCACAAAGGGTGTCTTTGTCACTTGATGGCTGGCTGACTGGCTGCTTCAGTGGCTGAGGACTTGCTGGCTGTTTGTCTATCTGTGCTCTGGTTTACTGCCTCTGTGGCTTCCACATGAGTACATGCTTACATGTGTGTCGCGCTGGTGTTTTTTGGAAATATTGACTGCTGCAGGCCTTGGCGGCTTGGCGGTGACTCCCCACCGTCCTGCCCTGTGAAATGGGACATTGTTCTGTTGATGCTGTGCAGGACAGTGACACTGAGCTGTGACTCAAACACTAAACAGGAGGTGGAAACAGAGGGCTTACCGTACGCAGTGTGCAGTACAACAAAATGTGGCTTGTTGCCTGGTAACAGACTCCACATGACAAACCTGGCTGTAAAAGTAGCTGAAATAATAATTGAATGATTAAGTTAATTAAGTTTTTTTCTCTTCTTATTGTTTCAGTACAACTTCAGCTGTTTCAGTTCCACTTTCCACCTCTGAAAAGTCAACAGATACTGACATTTTCTTCAGTTTAGTGGTTATTTTTATTGGTAAATTCCACCCAGCATGCATCAAGAGATCCCAGTAGATGTCTTCATGAAATCCAATAAATAAACACGTAAATGCTGTTTTCAAACTGTAAACCCAAACTTCTGTAGCTTAATGTTATATGTCATGAAAGCAAAGTAATTCTGCTTTGAGCCGTGTCCGTTATTGTCGTGCAGTTTGCTTCGGCTGTCACAAGTAATCTGTTGAGGTAATCTAATCCAGCATCTTCACTGACTGCAAGGAAGCGAACATCCAAGGCAGTTTCCCTCAGATTGATATTGCAGCGCTGACTTGGATTTGTTCAAAACACATTCTGCCTGTTCTCACACACACACACACACACACACACACACACACACACACACACACACGGGATGAGACCTGTTTATCAGTAGTACAGGCAGCTGGGTATATTGTGATTATCCTTTGCCTACTCAAACTCACCTGTGTGTGTGTGTGTGTGTGTGTGTGTTTGTACAATATTGATTATTGAATTAATATAATTTTACTGTGCAGCTTTTTTCTATATGTGTGTAATAGATCTCTCTTACATGGTTGAACGACATAATCCTCGACCAGACAAAAAGGTTTTCACACGTTTGTACCTCTACACTTGTGAGGACCCTCACTGACATAATGCGTTCCATTCCAAACCCCCCCATCCATCCATTATCGATAACCGCTCATCCTTTAGAGGGTCACGGTGGGCTGGAGCCGATCCCAGCTGACATTAGGCGAGACTTGCTTAATTAATCACCTCAACCCCTAAAACAAGTCTTAACCCTCAAACAGACCAGAGGAAATGTCCTCCGCTTCCAAAAAGGTCCTCTCAAGGTTGTAAAACTCCAGTTTGTCCTCACAGAAATAGAAGGACATCACAAAGCCCCCCTTTAATCAAGCCTTTTTGAAGTGGTAACATGGACAAGGGACTGCATGTTGGAAACAGACAAATTGGAGCATTTTCAAGTATTTGTAAAGAATTGCATTTTGTCAATCAGACAGACAGACAGGCAGGCAACAAGACAGACAGACAGACAGTCAAGGAGACAGACAGACAGTCAAGGAGACAGACAGACAGATGTCCCTGCAGGATCTCTGCTGCTGCTCAGGCCATCTAGCTGGAAGGTTTAAGGCGTTGCATCATGTGAAGTGAAGAATCTGACTGCAGAACTAATTGACAGATGAGGGATTGTGGGAGTTGGAGTTCTGACAGAGTACGATCAGGCCTGTGGTGGCTCAGGTGGAAATCTTTTCGACCTTTTCGTCCTGGTCCAGTGTGCTTTTGTGTTTGATCCGTTGCAGCGGAGAAGGAAACCTCAGCTGCTTTGTTGTGAAAGATTCATCAGGACTTTGTGTGATGAGTCTTCCATATGACTCGGCTGGAGCTTTGAACGAGGCTGTAGAGGGATGGACTTTACTGAGCAGTAAAAAGATGTTTAATTCTCTTCACCTTTCATCTCTCCCCGTCTCCTCCTGCAGGCCGGCTCTATGCTATGCAGACAGGCATGAAGCTGGACAGTAAAACACCAGAGTGCCGAAAGTTCCTGGTCAAACTCATGGACCAGCTGGAGTTGGTAAGTTAGACCTACTTAAGTACTGTTTCTCCCTGGGTGGGATCCCATGGTGCCTAGTCGAGGTGGGGGATATGGAGAAAATATAGTGGTACACAGATTATCATGATATTGTAATTTTTATGTAAATTTAACAGAGAAACATCTCATCTATGTTGTCTTAAAAGAAGAGATTGAAAGTTCACTTTTGACCTTGGAAACAGCAGTTGTCAATGCAATCTCACCACCATGGTACGATTTGTAGCTGTTCTGGAGCTTTCGATCATATCACATGATCAAATAACCGAAAGGGATCCTCTGACTTTTCATCTAGAACCATCATCAGGTTCAACCAAATACCTACAGAACTAACGACATTCATACCAGCCTCAGCTGTACTTTGTGTTTACTGCTAATTTAGCAAGTTGGCATGCTAACAAGTCAAACTAAGACGGCAAACATGATAACCATTATCATCTACTTAACATCAGCATGTTGGCTGAAGGGTGGCTAAGAATCCCGTTCAGTTTCACATCACACACACTTGATGACCTCCTGTAGAGCTGCAGGGTTCAGCAGCCTTGGTACTGTCATCAGTGAACTGACAGAAGGTATGGCTTCTTAAAATGGAAAATGCTGCTGGATGGCTGTCTGCAGACGAGCCCTAACACACCGGCCTTTACCACAGAACCACATGGATGAATGGCTCTTCTTTAGCAAAACACACTGCAGAGCTCTCATGTAATGAATACACACACACACACTAACAGGCTTGAGGTTTGCCTGTTGTTTGTTGGTGGGTCTTCTCAGAGGTTTCGGAGATGCTACATGTTTACAGTAGAACAGGAAGGTAACCTAAACAAGGACTCCAAATGATGGTCTGTTACCAGCCAATATGGCTAACCCTTATTTTAAAAAACCTGGTGAAACCAAAGTAAGTCTGCAAGACAAGTCTCAGGTTGAAATCTCTCTTAATTTCTCTCCCTTTTACTGTCACGCTGTGTCTCTTTCACTCGAGCACAAATACTGTGATTACTGATGTAAAACTCTGCCAGTCAGACTAAGTACCAGCTGTGTGAGCTGTTATAAGCGACAGGTATGACTGAAGGAAACTGACAAAAAGCCTTCTGGAAGGTTAGACAGGTTGTTTTTTACTTTTTGTTCAGTTAAGTCAGGGTTTTTCGAGTCAGACGCCCAATAGAGTGTGCGTATTTTCTACATTTCCTGCAGCCTTACTCTGAGCCTTAAAAAGTACCAGCCCTGAATATATTCCAAAGACTAGAACTGAAATAACAAATGAAAACACTGTAAAGCATTTGCACATTCTGACATTGGCATAGAGCATGGCAAGAGGTCCAGTTAGAGAAAATGTCCTCAAGCAAAGGTCGGAAACATCATAATGTCAAACCTGCGTTGTGATTCAGTGTGATATATATTGAAGTAGCCTAGTAGTTGTATCAACGTCTGCATGTCATCAACAACTGACTGTCAAATCAAATAAAGAAAGTACCATTCAAAAACATTTTGACAATATTTATTGTCAGTTAACATTGAACTCTACAGATATATAATACTGTAGATGTGTATAATGTTCTTCTCTCATTAACTAAAAGAAGGGCTGCATTTAAATATAAAATAGAGAAAATAAATAAAATAGCTTTTGAAAAATTGTGCCTCTTAAAATAAAGTTCTTAATTTTAGAAAAACAAAATAAAGTGTAGCAGCAGCTTGAGTTTGTTTTTCTTTGTTAACTGTTTCACATCTTGACTTCACAGTCTCGACCAATTTCACAATAAATAATGTGTCTTCTCTCCCTGTGTCGTTCACTCGTCTCTCCGTCTTCTCTCCCTGTGTCGTTCACTCGTCTTATCATCAGTCTCTCGCCTCTCACCTCTCTCGTCTGTCTGTATTCAGAGTCGCAGTGTTTATCGCCTGGAATGCACAGATTTGATTGGCTGAGTAGCGTCACGTGGGCTGGCTTAACTCGTATGCAATTGTTCTGTGAGTTTCCTGCAAAGACTAGAAAAGCTGCGCCGGTTAAAATAGAAGCGCCCCGTCAAAATTTAAAATCCCTTTTTAATTTATTGATTATAGGTCCGGGTCCGTATAGGACAGCTTCTGAGTCCGGACTCGGACCGCGGTCCGCCTGTTAGTGACCTATGACATAGAATATCAAAGCTAAATTCATATTTGCAATAGTTCCTGTTCTTACAACAAAAGAACAAATACACATGTAAATTGAAAATGTGAATTTCACATCTGACTGGGTGTGCATTTCTGATAACCACGCTTAACATTTTAAATGATCATAATTATCAGGCGCAAATATATTACAAATATCTTACAATGACCTTTTGTTACATGTCAAACATTTTACACTCTCTTTCATTTGCTTCCATTTGGCACACATGGACAGCGAGTAGGCTGCTGTCTGGATTGTCAACAGGGTCCAAACTAATTAGATTTTACAGAGTTGTTATGATGAGGAGGGAGGAGGTGAGTGGGCTCAGAGTGTCCCACTGGGGGTCAAACAAATGAGCCTTTTATCTCGAGACTGAGAGGAACAGAAGGAGAGGTGGCAGAGCTGTAAAGAACATCTCGACTGCTGCAACTCCCAAATCCTGAAGGCTTCAGTTTTACTTTCAAAGCCATTTTCATCCTGTGGTGCCGTATTCTTAGATGACACATAGGCATCATTCATATATTCACTCATATAAGTGAGGGGATATAATCTGCTTCTGCGAGTCATTTCTGAGCCCCAGCGTACACATTTTACGATTTTGAAGCACTGTGAGAAGAACCCAACGTTTAACAAACCGGTCACATAGTGGTGAGAGAGGAGTTGAGAGGAGGTGAGTGAGAGCAGGTGGGGGTTTTTATGGGGGGGGGGGGGGGGCATGAGGGGGGAGGAGAACGGGTGAGGGGGTGGGAAGTCCTGCAGCGATGATGCTGGACTCACTTTATTGATCGCTCAACACCAATTAAGGACAAGGAAAACATGCAAACGCACACTGAGCTGCCCCCTTGAGCCAGGCTTTACAGAGGCTCCAGGGATCTTCATTACTGTCAAACACTCAGGATGCGTCTCCCAGCAGGACTCGCATCCGCTGCTTTGATGCTTGTGTTCTTGTTAGCTGCTACTCATATTGGAATTGGCTGGAGTGTCTTTCTGTTTGTGTACTCTGAAGTCCACAAATAGATATTCTTCCTGTCAATTACAATGAATGTTACACTTGTAGTAAAACTGTGAGGTAAAACTAATGCAGTGTAATACAGAAGAAATCCTCCCTTCATGAAGATTATTATGTTCAGTGTTAACTTAATGCTCATTTTGGAGATTGTAGGTTCTGGTGTTGTTGGATTGGGTTACATTATACTGAGGGGTGTTTCTAATATTTAGGAAACCCTCATTGATATAACATGTGAAGCATCAGCCCAAACTCCCAACTCAGAGTCCATCCATTTGTCCATTATTCCCCACCTATCTGGACCTGGGTCAGCCAAGCAACCTTAGCAAGGTAACTCAAACATCTGTCCCCCCAGCTGCATCCTCCAGCTCCTCTTTGGGGACCTCCTGAGACCTTCCCAGTTCACATAGGATATGTAATCCCTCCAACGTGTTCTTGGTCTGGCGTGGGGTCTCCTCCCAGTCGGATTTGCCCAAAATACCTCTTCAGGGAAGCGTCCAAGAGGCACCCTGATCATATGCCAGAACAATCTTAGCTTGCTTCTTCCAACATGAAGGAGCAGCGGTTCTACTCAGAGTTCCTTGCGGATGTTTGAACTCCTCACCCACTCTCTAAGGTTCAGTCCAGACACCTGTGAAGGAAACTCATCTGCTTGTATCCGTGATCTCATTCTTTCAGTTATTACCCAAATGTCATGACCATAGGGATGGGGTGGAAAGTTGGTTGACCGGTAAATTGAGAGCTTCACCTGCACTGGTTGCCACTTTTAAGCGGTGTAGTTGTTTGCATACCCCAATGACCCTGGAAGCTGTGTTGTCTGGGGCAACAGTTCCCGGTGGAAAATTGATTTAAGAGTGATTCAAGAACCTATGGAGTGACAATCAACCTACCTTGCCCAGATTATGGATATCACAGCCCCTTCCTGGAGAGAGGCCTGGAAAGGAAACTTGGAAATGAGTGCTTGTGGCAGGGCTTACGTCCATGCGGCCTGGTTGGGCTTAGCCCAAAGGATTGGCTTGGGTGTGGATCCACTACTTGCAAGGCCGGACGTAAGGGTAGTGTGCATTTGCCAATCGGGCAGCAGGCAATGGCGGGGGTATTGACTTGTGGACTACACATTGGTGTCCATGTGTGTACTGTTTGATTTTGTCTTTGCCGTAATATATTTCCAGAGCTTTTTCTGCTCAATCAGACACAAGGTAGTTTAAAAAAGGTTCAGTATTTTGAGTCCAGATTTTCTTTCTGGTTACATGTCAGTATCCAGCACAGTGAAAGCTTCCTGAGGTGCTGTTGACAGCTCAAATCCAGCCGCAGTCCACCTCACATGGAGAAGCCTAATGATTTATTTAGGACATTTCCGAGTGAGCAACACATTTTTCTGTAAAACATTTTATCTTGTGAGAAGTTTTTCTTAGTGCAGCTTTCTGAAACATGGGGATACCCTGAGGTTTTCTTTCTATGGTCCTCTTCTTAATGAACTGTTGCTGGTAGCTGTGACTCATCTCTGAAGAGTGAGCGAGTCAGGACACAAACCACAGCAGCTTTTTCTCTCTCTCTTTCCCTTTCCCTGATGACCTGGCTCGTACGTACAATACATGTTGGACTCATTAGTTCTATTTTCCACCGGCAATGCCGGCTCAACTCTCCAAGGCTTCGCTCTCACTGGGACGGTGGAAAATCACTTGTTTAAAAATCAGTTGAAACAAGGTGGAGGGTGGGAAATCACCAGCAGCTACCAGTCAGATGCTGCTAAATTTAGAGGTTTGTCTGCAGCAGCAGCTGCAAGTTATGGTCTAAAAATACATTCACATGCTCCTTTAATTGCCTCTCAATGAATTTATGGCATTATCATTGAGATATTTGATGAAAATTCAATCCATCCTTGGAATATGTGTGAGAATTGCAATTTTGCACTTATGTATCCAGTGTTTGTTAACATGTACTCTTGTTTTAGCTTCTTTGCTGTTAATTGAAAGCACACTGTTTGCTGATTGTCTTCATTAACCAGCCAGCTGTTGATATCTGCGGGCACTAATGACGTCTAGCCGTCATAACACTTTGCAGAACATCTTGCTGCTGTGATTCATGCTGTTTATTATTCAGTAACCGCTGCTTCTCTCCATTTCACTTCAGCTTTCTCCATTTTTAATTTGGGTTGTTCAGATCAAAACCTGTGAAATGTCTTTGTAGCATTGAGCCCTGTTTTATTAAACCCCCTGAAAACCTGGTATCAAATGCTAATTATTTCTCTCTAACATTAAGTATTCATAACTAAATAAGCAACAATCAAAAAAAGCATTCTTAGATGTTATATAGTTTACAGTCACAAACACCAGTGAGAGGAGAAAAACACAAACACAGAAATCTACAACAGAACTAACATCTAACATCAACATCTAAAATGTTGTTCATGTTGGACTCCACCTCTAAATGAAAGATACTTTAGCACACATGGGCTAAACTGGAGGTTACATGACAAAGAGACAGAAAAGACAGTAAGCAGGAGAGATGATGAGAGAAGGATGACACTTCTATACGACATTAGATTTGGACCATCTTGAATAATTGAGTTCTGCTCAGGCGTCAGTGCTGTTTATTTACTTGTGACAGTAATTGGTAGACTGTTGTACTCTTTCACTATTTTCTGTCTCAATATGACAGAAATCAAGTGCAACAACAGTCTGAATAGAACAATTTAAATCATATATTGAAGACTTTGGATTTTCTCCTGATTCTGATGGAAACACTTCTAATGAACACTTCATCTTTGCAGTTTTTACATTTCAAAAGTTGCTAAACTTCTTCTAAATCACTTGAAGTTTGGTTAACAGTCAAATGGAAACCTGAGAGTGAGACTGAGCCTGAGAGACAGAGTCCAGTACAGTGAGTTTCCTTTGATCCCAGATTCTTTATATTCCCTGACCAGTTGTCCTTCCTTCATTCTGCACTCAGCCCAGTGGTTTTACATTCCTCTGATACGCACACACACACACACACACACACACAGATTGATTAAGGCAGTGAACAGTGTATCTATTCAGGCTGGGAGGAGGGAACCAGCGTGTTTGCTTTAGTGGTTTTACAAGAAACCTGAAGCCCCGTTGGACGCTGTAATGGAGAGAGAGAGGAGTTACAGGTGGAGAAAGTGCAGGCAAAGAGAAGGCAAACCCAGCGAGCTGGAGGCCGCCTTCACTTGAGTTAAAATGTAAAAAAAAAAACGACTTCATGATGTAACAGGAAACAACTGCTGTTCAGTCTTTTCTTGCATCTTCCAAAGCACTGAACCTGACAGAGACAGACTCTCTGCAGTGTTTATATACACGTTCTGCACAGAGTACTTCAGGAACTGTTTCCAGCAGCACTTTGTGAGACTATGGTGGGTGCACCTCGGACCCCCGGGGGGGGATCAGGGCCATGCTAAATGCATCAATCTGGTGAAAAATGAAGAGGCTAGATCTATGAAGACCTTTGTGCTCTTGTACACAATGTAATCATAAACACATTGGCTGTATAGATATGAAGAGTAAAGCACTGAAGAAACTTTATTCCACCTGAGACGGACAACCGGCTCCCAAAAACAGCTTTTCCTTCAGCTGTTTAAAGAACCAGAGAGGCCCAGACGAATTAGGCTGTGGCGGGAAACACTGAGGAAGATCACCTCGACTGTAACACGTCAACCGCTCATCATAATAAGTGTGTATGTGTGTGTGTGTGTGTGTGTGTCTACAGATTGTGACACACATGTTCCTGTGTGTACGTTTTCATTTCTAAAATCTAATGAATTCATTTCAAGTATAATATTCTGCATATTTGACCTTTCACAATAAAAGTCTGAGCCAATCACAGCCTCACTCGGAGCCCCACAGTGTTTTGCCTTGTAGACGTCTTCTCTAGTGACATTTGTTTTTGTTTTGCAGATGAAGAAGGACCTGAGTGACAACGACTCCATCACTCAGGAGGTAGTTGGTAACGCCCACATTGAAAACTACGCCTTAAAGATGTTCCTCTACGCTGACAACGAGGATCGATCAGGGCGATTCCACAAGTAAGGAACCCGTGTGAGGACGGATATATTCAGCTCAGGCGTTATCCTTTATCCATGGACAGGAAGTAACCTCAAATCAATAAGGAATCAATGATCAAATCAATAAATCAATGCAGTTTTCAAAATTAGTTATGAAAGTACTTTCAATACCCTTCTTCTCCTCTCTTTGTTTCCTCTCCTTCTTTCCTTTCGTCTTGTTTCCTCTCCTTTCGTCCTGTCCTCTCCTTGTGTCCTCTCCTCTCCTCTTGTCCTCTCCTCGTGTCCTCCCCTCCTGTCATGTCATGTCCTCTCCTCTCCTCGTGTCCTCTCCTCCTGTCATGTCATGTCCTCTCCTCTCCTCGTGTCCTCTCCTCCTGTCATGTCATGTCCTCTCCTCTCCTCGTGTCCTCTCCTCTCCTCGTGTCCTGTCATGTCCTCTCCTCTCCTCGTGTCCTCTCCTCCTGTCATGTCCTCTCCTCTCCTCGTGTCCTCTCCTCCTGTGATGTCATGTCCTCTCCTCTCCTCGTGTCCTCTCCTCCTGTCATGTCGTGTCCTCTCCTCTCCTCGTGTCTTCTCCTCATGTCATGTCATGTCCTCTCCTCTCCTCGTGTCCTCTCCTCCTGTCATGTCCTCTCCTCTCCTCGTGTCCTCTCCTCGTGTCCTCTCCTCTCCTCGTGTCCTCTCCTCCTGTCATGTCCTCTCCTCTCCTCGTGTCCTCTCCTCTCCTCGTGTCCTCTCCTCTTGTCGTGTCCTCTCCTCTCCTCGTGTCCTCTCCTCCTGTCATGTCATGTCCTGTCCTCTCCTCCTGTCATGTCCTCTCCTCTCCTCGTGTCCTCTCCTCCTGTCATGTCCTCTCCTCTCCTCGTGTCCTCTCCTCCTGTCATGTCATGTCCTCTCCTCCTCGTGTCCTCTCCTCCTGTCATGTCCTCTCCTCCTCGTGTCCTCTCCTCCTGTCATGTCCTCTCCTCTCCTCGTGTCCTCTCCTCCTGTCATGTCCTCTCCTCTCCTCGTGTCCTCTCCTCCTGTCATGTCATGTCCTCTCCTCCTCGTGTCCTCTCCTCCTGTCATGTCCTCTCCTCTCCTCGTGTCCTCTCCTCCTGTCGTGTCCTCTCCTCCTGTCGTGTGCTCTCCTCTCCTCGTGTCCTCTCCTCCTGTCATGTCCTCTCCTCTCCTCGTGTCCTCTCCTCTCCTCGTGTCCTCTCCTCTTGTCGTGTCCTCTCCTCTCCTCGTGTCCTCTCCTCCTGTCGTGTCCTCTCCTCTCCTCGTGTCCTCTCCTCCTGTCATGTCATGTCCTGTCCTCTCCTCCTGTCATGTCCTCTCCTCTCCTCGTGTCCTCTCCTCCTGTCATGTCATGTCCTCTCCTCCTCGTGTCCTCTCCTCCTGTCATGTCCTCTCCTCTCCTCGTGTCCTCTCCTCCTGTCATGTCGTGTCCTCTCCTCTCCTCGTGTCCTCTCCTCCTGTCATGTCCTCTCCTCCTCGTGTCCTCTCCTCCTCGTGTCCTCTCCTCTCGTCATGTCCTCTCTTCCTCGTGTCCTCTCCTCCTGTCATGTCCTCTCCTCCTGTCGTGTCCTCTCCTCCTGTCATGTCCTCTCCTCTCCTCGTGTCCTCTCCTCCTGTCATGTCATGTCCTCTCCTCTCCTCGTGTCCTCTCCTCTCGTCATGTCCTCTCTTCCTCGTGTCCTCTCCTCCTGTCGTGTCCTCTCCTCTCCTCGTGTCCTCTCCTCCTGTCATGTCATGTCCTCTCCTCTCCTCGTGTCCTCTCCTCCTGTCATGTCCTCTCCTCTCCTCGTGTCCTCTCCTCCTGTCATGTCATGTCCTCTCCTCCTCGTGTCCTCTCCTCCTGTCGTGTCCTCTCCTCTCGTCATGTCCTCTTCTCTCCTTGTTTCCTCTCCTCTTGTTCATTATCTTGGCATGTCTCCTGCCAGCTAACCTCGTCACCCAGCTGATTATACTGCCAAAGACACATCTGGCTTTATTTTATTATATTATGATAGCTTTCAGCCACACACACACACACACACACACAGCTTGTCATTAGAAGACTTTCTGTTTCAAATTCTTTCAACCCGTCTGTCTCATAGCAACCAACAGCGTGTCATGTTCACTTTGTGTGAATGGGACCACATGTGTGGTCAGTATATCCACGTGTGTGTGTGTGTGTGTGTGTGTGTGTGTGTGTGTCCTGCCTGTTCTTACTTTGTCTCTGTGTCGTCGTATCAGTCTATTTTATCGTTTTATGTTATTTTCTTCTTTCAGCAGTGTTTCTGAACGGCTCTATCTTTGGACCGTCTGCTGTTGTTTGTTTGCGTTTAACCGTGAAGGAGATCTTTCCCTTAAGTTAAGACCTGAACCGTAGAGGTGGGACATCAGAAAACAGCCATATGAATCATTCTGGTAATGGTCACATGTGTTTTACAGGGTTTTCTGTGGATTCTCTTGGGGCAAAGGTGGTAAACGCTGGAGAATGTTTGTCAAAGAAGTCAAAAGATCCCAATTTAACAGACGAAAGTGTTCACAGGGATTTAGATTTTATACCAAGATGGACCAAAAAAGATGGAAAACAGATAGTGTGCTTGTTTCTAGAGCTGGTTCTTTGAAATGTATCTCCAAAGCTTTATTACATGTTGGATTAGTTAAACTGATGAAATGTGAAGTCAAGTATCGGCGCTGGATGTCCAACGTACGCTAACCAGTCTTTTATTACACACACACCTTTGTGCCATGTGTGTGCCTCCATGAATGCAAGCATGTATGTGTGTGTTTGTTCTTGTCCTCACAAGAACAATTCAGCAGATAACAACATGTACATTCACACGGCTCGGTGCACGTACTGATGTACTCCCAAAAGTAAAGATGTGAACGGGCTTTTGTCGAACCTTTAACTTTACGACACTCGTCTGCATCCATTTCTTCACCCAGAGTTTTCCCAGACAGTCGAGAGAACTCGTGTTCTCCTCAAATCTCTCGAGTCTGCTCAAGGGAATTTTATTTTCATAGCCCAAAATCACATATTTCTCTCAGAGGGCTTTACAATCTGGACAACCAGTCCCAGACAGTTAGAGGTGCAGCAGGTCACTTCTCCTTCCATGGAAGAAGACATGTTGGCTTCATCTGCAAAGCTGGTGCTTATTTAGGTCAGGAAACCACCTCAGCCAGAGCGCATGCAGCCTGCTGATCCAATGTGTGTGTGTGTATTTGATATCAAAAAGTGTGATAAGAGTGTTTTGACAGGAAGTAGCTGAAAGCAGGAGTGTTTTTTAGGTTGTGGTTTAAATCATGTGAACGCTGCGATTTTTAAATGCCAACAGAACAGAACTTTTAACCTTTGAAGTGCTGAGAACTTTCTCCACTGTCAGAACAACAGTGGTCGTGTTTTAGAACAGTGCAGGGATTCGAACCCAGGAGGCGACAGTGCTGACCACTGAGCCTCCATCAACACGCAGAAATCATCATTAATGAATCCATCAGGGCTCTCTGACACATTATTTGAATCATCATATTTAAGGACGCAGGCCTATAAGAATCCAGATTTAAGTAATTGGACATGTTGAGTGAAAGGATTTGTTTCACTGGATGATTCATGATTCCTAAATGTTCCTCCCCAGTTCATTCCTTTCCTTCCACTTACCATCTGGAATATGATATGTGGAGTTTTAAGGGCTCTTTTCCTGATAGGAAATATCTGTGAATTAAATAAGTTCTCGCAGGAGAAAGAAGTTTTATGTGTCTTTCATGTGGTAACACTGTGTCCTCCAAGAGGGATCCCTCCTGTGTTACTCCTCCTGAGGTTTCCCCCCAGTTTCTTTTTATCTCTCTTTTTCTTCAGTGTGAAGAGTTCCTCATCTGAACTGAGGGTCAGTGTATTGGATGTCGTATGTTGTTCTGCCCCAAATTTTTTATTTTGGCTTTTGATGACTGGAAAATATAAAAAAAGAATTTTACCAGTTAGCTCCAGAAAAGCTGCCTAGAATAAAAAGCAAGAAGAAAAGTAAAGCAAAGGATCGGTGATGTTTTGAGGCAGTTTGTTATCTGGGATGGACTTCTAGCCGTCAGTCTGAACTTTGGGTCGTGTGCCTGCAGTTTGAGCAGAGATTCAACAGCAGTTGATATTAAAGTTAAACAACAATGTTTTCAGAGTCTGACACCTTAAACTTTCTTTGGGATGAACAGGTCACCACAGCAGGAGAGCTGGTTTCCCTCCCTGTCAGTGAGTGTGAGCAGCTTGTGGAGGATGAATGGATGCAGGCGGCAGGTTCTCTGGACTTGTTTGAGGTGTAAATAGAAGCTCAGAAGCTCTCTGTTTCCAGCGGGTATATTAAGCAGGATTGGGTAATATCTCTGTTCCGCTGAAGGGGGAACACAAACAGCCTGCGGTTTTATGAGAAGCAGCGCTCTGCGCTAACAGGACCAGACCTCAGCGGCGTGTTATATCACCTCTGGACTGTAAACTAGAACACAGGTACAAACACAGTAAAAATATAAACAGGTATACACACAAATATACATGGAGTAAATACTTATACACACATAAAGACATGCGTTGGCACACAAGTCCACACTCATGACGCACACACACATGTTCAGGCCCAGAGGT
This sequence comes from Enoplosus armatus, assembly GCF_043641665.1. Classification (NCBI taxonomy): domain Eukaryota; kingdom Metazoa; phylum Chordata; class Actinopteri; order Centrarchiformes; family Enoplosidae; genus Enoplosus; species Enoplosus armatus. The sequence goes on along the minus strand of NC_092198.1, from coordinate 1,108,260 downwards.
GAATGTTTATGGGAAACTTTGGTGGAATAAGAAACTTCCTCCAGCATGTTGAGGCCACTGCTCAGTAGCTCGCTGTGCCACAAGGAGCCCATTCATGTTCCTTACCTTAACTGTGTGTGTGATGATGGGAAATCACCGCTAACCAAGTGCCAGTAAATCTGGGCTGCGGCTGCTAAGTAAACACATTTATTCAGTCACTTACTTAACATTCATGCAGGCAGCTGTTGTTATCGGGTCGAACAGGGAAATAAATCAATATAATAAGAATAATTAATATGACGTAGAACTGTGTTCTATAATATCCATGTATATCTTCCATGTTGTCTTTTTATTTTAAGGTTAGTACCTGCGCAGCATCCTTATGTTCCAGGCCTTTAAGGCTCTGGTACAGTTAAATGATTCTGATGTAGTTATTTTAGTTTTACAGGTCAATGAAATGTAAGTAAATCAATCTTGTTTGGTCCTTAAAAGAGTTTCCTAAATAACTAACAGTGACGCCCAGATGGCATTGTTATATACTGACCTGAAGATATTTAAGTTTATCACCTAATGAAGGTTACCAGACTTCAGTCCTCTGCAGTAACAATAAAGACATTTCTTTGCTGTCGGAAACAGATTTTAATGTCGAGTTATGAGAGAACGTTTTGGTCTACAGCCCCAGATATGCAGAAGAATATGTTGACAGTGATGTTGGTTTCAACTCACCATGTCTAATGAGATAGCTGTGTTTGCACGTCATGCTGCAGCCTGAAGTCACGGCCTGTAGTCTGCAGGACTCATCTCATCTGTCATGTCTGTCCTGGACCGCTTCTTTGATGTCATGCAGATGAGAGCACTAAATCCAGCTTTGCACTATTACATACCTGCAGAGCTTCAAACCAAAGAGAAGATCACATCGCAGTGAAACGCGTCCATCGCTCAGACACTCTTTCACCACGTGCACGCAGTTTTAAACTCCGGTCAAAGAACTTAATATTTACTTATTTAAAATGTCCTTTTCTAATTTTAGCAATGTTCTAAACCTCTTTTGCATTTCACGGGTTTAGTGTGAATCCCATCTGGATATTTTATCGATAAACAGATTATAAATTGAATTTTAAGAAAATGTACTGTATCACGATATATTTCCCTATTATGATACGTATGTGTTTATTCACCCTGAGTGTTGTAATGAGGCCACTTCTGACCAGATGTTTTTAATTCCTCTTAATACTAGTCAGTTATCCTCCACCAGTTCCATTTGTTGATCAATCCACTGGATGAATATTCAAAGCCACCAGCTGCCAAAAATGAGTTCTTATGCTTGGTCGGCCATCTTGCTTCTGTTGCTATCTCAGCTCTTGCTGTGATCACCCAACTTTCCCCTTTGATTCCTGCCAACACACACACACACACACACACACACACACACACACACACACACACACACACACACACACAGATCAGATCAGGTCTATTCCTATCAGCTGTTAAACAGGATGTTTCTTCGGTCTACCAGAGGAGGACAGAGTGTGTCTGGGTTTATTGTCTGCAGAGCTTTGTGCTTCAATGCAAATGACTTATTTCGTATTTGATCTTATTGGATATATGATTATTCAAGATTTGGCTTCTTCAGTATGTTTTTGAGACGGTCCTGAAGGTTCACTTACTGGCTTTTTCAGCGCTCTCAGCCACATCTCTCGGTCTTCATCAGCTGATGGAGTCTGCTCAGTTGTCATCACGTCGCCTACGTGCGGATGTTTTTGTCATTAGGTCACGTGATGACAACTGAACCATTAAAAGCCCTGAGATAAAATCTAGTGAGTGGACCTTGAGTTAAGGTTTCCAAGCTCAAGATTGAACTTCCGCTGATACCTGAAGGTTTGTCTCTTTTTGGAACATGGTTGTTATTTTGAAACCTTGTGCGATGCTGAAATGTATTTGAATCACATTGTGCAGTTTATCTACACTGCAACAGTTTCTGATGTACTTTTCACCGGCAAACTGGATTTATTTTCTTTTTAAAATAAGGGGAAGAAAAGACCTTTTCTCCTGCATGTTGAACTTTATATCTATAAAAGTTGTTTTTAACTTGCACAGTTCCGACACATATTGTTGCATTATGCCTCAATGAACCACTGGACTAATAGTTGGTTTTCCCCTCTTTCTCCTTCTTATATCTCTCCTAATTTCTACCTCTTTACCTCAATCCCTCCCTGCCTTCCTCCTCCTCCTCCTCCTCCTCCTTTCTTTCTCCAGGAACATGATCAAGTCTTTCTACTCAGCCAGTCTGCTGCTGGATGTCTTGTCTGTGTTCGGGGAGTTGTCAGAGGAGGTAAGACAAAAGCCCTTTATCTGTTGGATCTGTGCAAACTGTTGTGTGCCACATCAAATGTACAAGCATCAAGAAATATGAGTAGGGGCCCTCGTCATGTAAAGTTTTATCATTAAACGTGGTCGCGGTCATCAGGAGGTCATGTGTCTTTTCAGAGGTTGTGACACACTCATCCATATATACACACACACACACACACACAAGGATACACATCCATTCCTCTCCATATGAAAGTGTGACAGCAGGTCCAAGTGTGTCCAAGGCACCCAGAAGCCATTAAAACATCAACAGGACACTTACGTCCATACAGTCAGCTGTTGCACTGAGTGAGTCCTGATAGACACACTCGTACGCCCACACCGAGGCCGCCGTCAGACAAAGAGTCCTCAGAGTGGCCGGTGGTGAGTGCTCCGCAGACAGACAGTCAGGAGGGATTGAGTTTCAGCCAGTAAAAAGAGGTTTTCAGCAGCTTCCCGGCCGAGCTGAGTGGAGTCAGTTATGTGACACTGTCGTCCATCAGGATCCCTGTTTCTCTGTGACGGCTTTCCTTCTGGACTGCACTGTGGTGGAGTGAGGAGAGAAGAGTATAAACCAGGTCCAAGCCCCCCATGTTGGGCAGAATTCCCCCTACTGAAGTGTCTTTCCTTACCTTACCTTACCCTGTGTGACCTCTGACCTCCCCGTGGAGAGATTCCCCCACCTGCTTTTATCAGATGTTCTCTACACAGTCCTGACAGCAATCAAATGTACTTAGATTTGATTTTAGTAAATGTAAAAGTTTACAGTCGTAGAAGTGACTTCTGTACAACAACAAACATCAAACAAATGACTAAAACTGAACACGCAAGCATTAACAAAAAGCAAGAGAAACCAAACTCTTGGGTAAAGGAAAGCCTGTAACAACGAGCTTAATGTGAGAAAATAAATATACATCAATAAACACGCCCACAAGCTTCAGGCTGCTGTCCAACATACAGGAAATGATCATTTCAGAAATATGATTTGGGGCCAAGCCCGGGTGATCAGCTAATGCACTCTGAATCTACAGGTAGCCGACGTAGAGATGGGGGTAATGCGATCACGTTCTAGTTGTGAATTCTACCTTGTGTAAATATGCCGGGTCCTTGGGTAGTTCAAGTTCCTCCTTGAATGCTAAAAGGATTTCTTAACCGTGACTGGCTGAAAGCCTCGCAGAGGACCGCAGTAACATGTTATCAACACTACGTTTCAGCAGAAAGCCATATCTGCATCGTTCCATCACTCGGGCTGTCACAGCGCTGAATCGCTGCAGACAAAGGCAGCGTTGACCATCTGTCTTACTGCCTACAACTGTGATTATCGCTCTCCACCATGAGTCAGTGAGCCCTGGCAGGGACCAGGGCTCACTGACTCATGGTGGAGGGCACAGTGTCAGGCTACACGCTGCACTTTCACAAGTTTATCGTCTGTTCACGCGACAGAGAATAGTATTCTATATATACTGGTAGTATTACAGACCCATCATGTTTTATTTGGGGAATAGCAGCTTTTGCCACCAGATTTATTAAATTATGACATTCAGATTTAGATTGATACATAAACTGATTGCAGATCAGTATATATGCCAGGCGGCCAAGGTGGCTTTCTTAAATGTTGTACATTGTATTATATTGTCCATCATTCACTGTTCACAGTTTGGGAAACCAATACCTCCCTGTTATGGCAGATTAAATAGCTTCACTGTGAGTCACTTTTCTCCTGAATTTTCTTAATGGTAACATTAAAATTCCTGTCCTTCCCGTGCGTAATATAATGTCACAACAGTGTTATTTCAGTGATTAGAAATGACCATCGTCTTTTTTGCGGGAAGACTGAGGCTGAACAAACACAACCTTACCTCAGAAAAGACCTCAACACTCCAGTCTGCCATTGTTTCCAAACTGCTGCTGAAAACATGGCACTTATCTGGTAGAAGCAGGAATTTGTCCATTCATTCTTATCAGATTGATGTCAGTGTAAATCTGCTGCCCCCGCCTCTCTTTCCAATACTTTTCACCTTTCAGACATCCTGCCTCTCTAACCCATTCTCATACACTTACCACCCTAACCCCCAATCGACCCCCTACTTACTGACCACTTCTAACCATTGCCCCTGTTACCTCTTCACTAACTCCCTACCTACAGTCCCCAACAATTGCCCAATCTTTAGTGTCCCAACATCCCTGCCCTAACCACTGCTACTTCTTTTAATGCCCCAACAGCTAAAATACCCTTTTGATTTGGCCTAATCTAACGTCTATCCTCTTAACCCAAAATGATTTCTTAATGTTTTTAATGTCCTCAACCAGTAATAAGTAACCTTTTTAACATTGACATTCATCCCAAATTCCTTCCCTTCTTTTTCCAACCCCAAATGCTTTCTCCTCCCTTAATGTACCAAACACTACCTTTCACAAACTTTGCATCTAAAGCTTACCCCACTTTTAATGCCTCCAACAACCTAATACGTACCCTTTTCTGTCCTGAACCCAACAACTGCCCTATGTATAATAATCTCCAAAACTAATAATACACCTTTTCAAGTCTTTGGCCTAATCTTAGCGTCCTCAACTAATAAGTTGTACCTTTGTCAACCCTTGCTCCTACAACTTAATACTCACCCATTTCAATCCAATCCCAGTGATTTCCTCAAATGCCTACTAATTACCCCATCCCTTACCACTCACCAACTATCACCTACATGTTATTACCCATACTCCCTTCAATCTACCTTACAAAACGACTAATAACACCTTCTATGTCTCCCTCCCTTCTTGTTCGACCTCTACCAGAACATCCAGCACAGGAAGTACGCCCGCTGGAAGGCCACCTACATCCACAACTGTCTGAAGAACGGAGAGACGCCTCAGGCCGGGCCCATCGGCATGGACCAGGACGGGGAAGCAGGTGGGACACACTGATATGGCACTGCAAGACGCACACACACACATACACACATACATAAACACACACATGGCTGTGCTCCCTGTTACGAAACAATTCTCCGCTTTCTCTCCGAGTTTGCTCTTTAAAGAACACTGAGGCCAACTTCCTTTGTTGACATGGTTTTGTCTACTGCTAGGTGTGTGGGTATAAGAGTGTGTTTGTGTTTGTGTGTGTGTGTATGAGGCTTGGCTATGTATTGTGTGCCTTATCAGGTCTGGGACTGTTGTGCAGGAAAGCCCTGCGGTAGAAACCAGAGACTTTGGGAGATTAGAAGTGTGCATAGAGTTGATTAGTCGTGTAATATGCGTCCAAAGTAAGTTTGTGTTTGTGTGTGAGAGAATGAAATTATTACAGGCTGAATAAGACTTGAGTATTTGTGTGTCTGGATGTATTAAGGCTGTGCTGAGCCTCCGTGTATGTAATGTGCGTGAGATTGACCTGATATTTATTTTATTATTCCCTGTTCCCCTCATATCCAGCGCGGATCAACTCGGAGTCCCTGACCTTTATCACATTGAAAAGCTCTGGCCTCTCAAACCAGGCTTACGCCATTAAACATAACCTTTAGGAGAAAGAAAGCATGGGAACACACCACTAGATCCTGAGGAGATTGACTGAATAAATTAGACAACAAAATGGCCATTGCGGCCTGTAAAGTTCATTGCGTTCTGAGAAGCATGTGGTGGGAAACAACAGGGCAGGAAACTAACCTTTTTGTTTGGCTGCCACAGGAGCTGTTTGTGCCTACAGTTCACCCTTTTAGCAGCCGACCAGTGATTTGCAATAGATTAGGGTTCGAGTGGCTGTGAGTGGTCCAATTTACCGGCCATCCGCAGAGTTTACCAGCATTTGTCTTTTGGCAGGTGGTAATTCAGTTCGATGTCTGCCCTGGGTTATACTTAAAGTCCACACGAAATGATTTCAGATTTAGTTTCTTTGTCTCTCGTCTGACCTTCTCCTTCTTTTTACTTTTATTCTTTTGTTATGAATTTGTTATGAAACACACGTGTAAATGCACGATTGAAGAACCCACTGCAAAGGGCTAATGTTCCCAATGCTACGCGTTTAGACACGAGTAGAGCTGAGTATCAAACACTAATACTTCTGCGCACCAACCGAAATGTGTGTGCAGCATCGAAAGCTGTCGAGTATCAAAAGTTGGCATTGATTGCTTGGATAGAGTAGTTTTACTTATTCTTTGATCACATGTTTCTTGTGTATACTCACTATATTTAGTGAGAATCTTTCGGTTAGTAAAGCGGCTCTGCAGTGGTAGTTTAGAGCCACTGCAGGGGTGGTGCTAGACCAGGGGGGAAACGAAAAGTTGTGTTTATGTTGGAAGAATAACCAAATAATAATGTTTGGCATGGCTTTTGTAGAAAAACGTATTTATATCCTTCAAATTCAAGTATTGTTTTGGTATCTGCACAAAACTCGTATTATCTTAAGTATATTCAGCACGAGTACAAATGTAACATGACTGAAGGGAGAAAAACAAGACCTCTGCAGTCTTTGATTAGCGTTGTTTTAGTTGGATGTCTCTTCCCGTGGTTTTAGAGTTTTAGAGTCTTCAGTGTTCATTGACATAAATATTGATAAATATTAGGAATACTCCCTCGATTACAATTATGATGAAGATGTTATCCCTGTTATTTCCTTCCTTACACGAGGTTTAATCCCTCATGAGGATCAGATGGGTTTAACCTTCAAAACAAGAGAAGGTTAACACCTCCTGGAGTGTGGCTGTCTGTTTGGTGTTGTGTGATTATTCTGATAATTCCAGGACTCTAGTGACTTCAACCACGAGTAGAATTTATAGGGGGCCGCGTGGGACTCCACAGCATCTGGACTCATTCTCAGATTGCACTTTGAGGGCTAGAAGTTGCATCATGCCTCTCGGGAAGTCCAAGCAGGAATGCATTTCGACATGAACACCTATGGGCTTACACACTTTCCCTTCCCTGTAGGGGAAACTCTAAACGTATTTTTCATGTCAGAACTGATGTTGACGAATTCTTTTAGTAAAATAAAGGCCATCTGCTGGTCCACGCCCACCCCCTCCACATACATGAGGGTGTGTTTGACCCAAACAAGGCCCGCTCGCCCATGACATCACCTCGAGGAACATGTACAGTAAACACACATGCATGTATGTGCATGTGTACAGTTTCTTTCCCTCATCACTCTCTTCTATTCTCACTCCTTCTCTCCCAGTGTGCATCAGGGTCTCTGTGTCAGTGATGACATCATGATCGCTTATTCCCCTGATGGATAACACCGCCAGCACACCGCTGATATCATCCACCCAGCACGTGTGTGTGTGTGTGTGTGTGTGTGTGTGTGTGTGTGTGTGTGTGTGTGTCCTGTTTCTTTCTCTTTTTTGTCTGCATCAGGATTTTATCAGCATTTCAACACTGACAAACACATCAACAGCCCAGATGTTTGTATTTTGTGTGTGACAGAGAGCACATCTGTCCCCATCAGAAATCATTCCTTATTGACGTGATCATGTTAGATTGATTGATTGTTGTTGTTGTCAGTCCTGTAGACACAACATGGCTCTGGTAGGTGGGGGTCATTTCTGTGGACTGTCTACGCCCCTGTGGGGCCCAACTGGCAGCTGTTTACAGTTTACAATGAACATATCTTGTCTTGTATTGTATTTGACAGTAGATAGACAAGAGATCAGGGGTGTGACATGCAACAGCTGCAGTGGAACCAGAGACATTGCGATTACATGGTATGTGTCTAAAACCACAACACCGCAGGGACAAGCCATCTTGGAAATGTAGCTTTTTGAATATTGCTTAATGGATTCTGTCAGACTGGATTTCTGAGCAGACCAGTGATTTTCCAGCTCATGAAAGCAAAGTAACTGTTGGTATTGAAGGCTTATTGTTTTTCTCCTTACCTTCAGGCTGCACTTAATAATTAACCAGACGTTCGGGCAAATAATACATTCTTATTTTATCCTGCTGATGTAAGGGTTGTCTCTCTGTTAGACGGAGGCAGGCAGCTTGTATCGTAATCAATCATCCTTTCTTTTTAGTCAGTCGCTGACACGTCAGACAGAACAGTCTTTATTTCTGAGGCTTGTGTCAGCTGGAGACTGTATGAAGGGACTTCCTGGTGTGTTAGATTTTATTTTAAATGGACTTTATGGTTCTGGTGAACCGTGCCATCCGACCTGGACACCCACATGCCGTCAGAGCAAGATTTAAAAATAGATTCTTGTTTAATAATTAGGCCACCCTGCTGCTCTCTGCGGGTAGTTTTTCAATATGCAGAAGGACTTCTGGCTGGCCTCAGGTCAGAAGTCCATCTGTACATTTTATATAGTCAGCAGCACGCTGTTCTGTTGGACAGGCCTCCATATTCTGCTCTGGACACTGCAGTGATATGAATCAGTTTAAGTAGGTTAATTAACCTCTGGAGAGTAGTATGGCTGTGGTTGACACACACACACACACACACACACACACACACACACACAAATATACCAGTGGTACTTACAGAAAGACCATTGTCTCACAGCAGCTGTAGTCTGACTTTCCATTGGCTGGGAGGGGGACGTGTTTAGCAAGAGGAAAGGAATGGATGGAGGGAGGGTGGAGGGTGGGGGGCAGAGAGAGAAAACAACTTCCAAGTTGTAAAAATATAAAGGATGTGTTCTGTGACCCAGTTGTCAGAGGAAAACGTATTGAAAGGGAAATCTTGGCAACATCGCAGTCAGTGAGACACATGGAGAGTATGAGAATATATGTATAATATATAGAGAGAGACGGACTTTTGATTTAACTTTTGACTTAACCGTCGTAAAAAGATTTGAATTTAGACACTGTGAAGCTTGTTGATAGATTTTGATTGGCTGATGTACAGCATGTGAAGGACTGCTTGACCTATCGCAGAGCATCCTCGAGGTAGCGAGCGAGACGAAAAGCACTACGTAAAGCTTTACGCATGCAACAATAGACTAAGACGCTTGTGACGCTAATGACTGACATTAGAATCATGATGTGGACGATGTAAAATACAATATTAATTGTCTACTCTGGTGCTCGTACCCTCTCTGATTTATTCTGCCATGCTTGAAGTTCTTTACTCAAGCCCGGAGAGGACTTTACTGAACTATAGCTTTAGAGATCCTCAACATGAACCCATCCACCATTCTTCTGAAATTGGTGCCATTTTAATGTATCCCTCCCGTCAGTGCCAGAATGCCTTTGAACGTCATCATGGAGGTCAGCGGATTTTGAAGTCAAAGTTCCATTTGGCAGAACGCAACGTCACACTTGGTGTGAAAGCCTGGTGACTCACTGAAAGTGCTGAGCTGTGAAAAACCACAGCCATTCATGTCAAACACGTTGCATTTCCTATAGCTGCTTCACAATAAAAGTCTCCTGCTGATACACCGGTGAACTGTGTACATTGGGGGGGTTCACGGTCGGTGCCTCGACGCTTAGGAAAGAACAAACATGAAGAAACCACAGGGATTCAGTCCACTGAGAGCTGAACATTGACAGACTTTCTCTGTGGTCACCAGCACAGTCTCACATGTTGAGACATCAAGACACTGTTGGTCTGAGAAGGGGGGCCGTTACAGGCTGGTACCACGCAGGACCACAACAGCTCGGGTCAGCACAGTTATCCCCTGCTGCGAGGCCGCAAATGACCAAAATGTCCTCGCTGCACTGGTGATGTTCGCCAGGCAACATAACTTTAAGTGCAGCTGGATAGCTCCTGACAGGAGTAGACTGTCTGACTGACGGACAGACCAGAACTATGCAGAGTTCAGAAACTATTGTCAAAAGTGCCCTTTGGCAGGACACTCAGCCACTAATTGTCCCAGTGGAGCTGCTCAGTCTGCAGCAGCAGAACAGTTGCCCTGTGAATCATCCTCCCTGCTGCTGTAAACAAGGATGTCTTCTTCAGGATGGCAGGAAGCAGCCTTTTTTAGTCCAAACTGGCCGCCGTGTCTGCTTATTTCCAAAATTCACCAGCCACTTAGGGTATGACACCAACCAAATAAGTTCTTTAGAATAGAATGACAACCTCAAAGGATGTTTTTACCGGCAGAGTGGTTTGTACACCGACACACCATCCAGAATCTACGGGCCGCAGTCATAGGTTGGCTGCTAATGTCTGAATGAGGGTTTCGAGTGATGTGACCCAGAGAGACGCTCTGGTACAAATCTACGTATAACCAGCTGCAAATGAGGTGTTGAGGAGTCTCAGATGGCAGGTAGTCATTATTCTGTGAGCGCCTTCACACTTTACTTGTGTACTGTCATGGAGTAAAGTGTGACAGGAGAAGGCGAACAGGGACCCTCTTTGTGTCGCACCACAATCTAAATGATAGCACATGTACTGATACAGGCACACACATCCACACACATACACACACATCCACACACACGCATGAGACGAAATCATCTGTTAACCATCTCCACATCTGGTGTTAATTATCTCTTAATGTGCGTGCCTGTACATGTCTGCACATATGCCTTTGTGAATGCATTTATTCTTGTTTGTGTTTGTGTGTATACGTTTGTGTACAAGGGTGTGTGTGTGCCCTTGTCCCCGTCCACAGTGTGACTTCGCCCAACCATTTCTGAGTCTGTTATTGGTCCCAGCTCGTGTTGGCAGAGAGCTGGTAGAGATTAGCTAAACAGGCTGCATTTCATTCATGGCACACTCGTCACTTAGGAACTTAGTGTGGGAAAATGTGCCTTTCAGGATCCATTGCCACTCACAGCAGGTTATTATCACCAATTACCAGGTTAAAAAATATTCTATCCAAAACTGAAAGTAAGGTTAACTTTTGCAATAAAAGAAAAACAAAGCTACTCTGAAAACGAACTAAAACGAAATGAAAAGTTCACCTCATTTTCAGTCAGTAATAACGTTGTACTCACCAAGTTTACAGCTGACAAACAAACCAACAAACCAACAGTTTATACAGATTATCTCAACTTTATTTTGAAGTTAAGCTGAAATGTAGCGCCTCTGAAATGTCGCTGACTATCCCTCGGACAGCCGAGCAGACATACAGGGAGAGCAGAAGGGCCCAGCAGGAAGGGGCTCTGTAAACTGGGAGGGATTATACTTTCACTGTTCACCTTCATTCTCTATTAAACATCGGGAAATAAAGAATTCCTCAAAAAAATCCCAAACTATGAACGCTGATTCTGATGTCAGAATTCTGTTCAGTCATTGAGTCTCAGTCTACTGTAGAAAAATCAACTGTTGTTGAATAAATCATCTGCACTGTGTTACACAGCAGTAACAGACTGTAGTCACAGTGTGTGTCTACATGGAAGTGAAGCTGAAACAGAGTTGGAGTGCTCACTGAACCTTCTGTGGATAAACAAAGTTTAACAGTTTAATGAAAGACAAAATATTCCAGCTAGCGTTTGTTGAGTGTCAGATCTCCTCTTAACGCCCGGCTGCCTTCCTGCCTGTAATGCAGTAATGACAGAGTTTGGGGCTCAACGTGGTGTCGAATACAGCCTGTGTCTGCAAGTCCAGCCTAACGTTTTTAATCTGTCAAAATATCTTTGGCTGTCAAGAAGTGTTTTCTTTGTGTTAGGTGTGGTTGCTGACAGGCAAAGTTTTCAGCGTGAGGAAGATGAAAACTCCACAGGCCGTCTGTTTCGTGCTTCTTCAAGTCTGTCCTTCGTTTTGAACCTGTGATTTGTAGGTTTATTACAGCGCTGCTTTCTGTCTTTGTTTGTTTTCTCTCTCTGTTGGTGCATGTCCAACTCTGAGCTCTTACTCACATTAGTTAACTCTTAATCTTAGCTTAAACATAGCTGCGGTTCCCACCCAGAGTTTAACTCAAAGTATATAAAGGTGAACAGGTTTATAGATCGGAGAGAGCTCAAAGCACTGCAACTTAAGGAAACAAGTAGACCGAAGACAAGCAAACAAAAATCAACTTTAACAACACATGGGCAGCATTTATATATGCAAATATATAGAAAGAAACAAGTCATTCACCAAGTTCACGATGTAAATGCAGCGTGTCCCTTTACTCTGCAACAGTCTCAACAGCCCCCCCCTCCCTTCTGTCTCTCTGCCAGTAGAGTACGGAGCTGAAGGTTTCTCAGGCCAAGGTCTCTCCCACGGGGGTTCCTTCAGGGCAGGGCCTCCCTCCGAGCCCTTTGAGGACCAGGACCAGAGTTTGGCACCGGGACCTGCCCCGGGGATCGGCTTTACTCCCAGTCCAGGATCTGGGCCCACGGCCCCCACCACGAACTTCAACAACATCCACATCCCACCAGGAGCCCACGCACCAGCCAACACTCCAGCCGAGCTGCCTCCACCCACAGGTACGAAGCGGGGGGGGGGGGGGGGGGGGGGGGGTCTCTGTTTTGCCACACTAACAGAAACTTCAGGGTTCAGGTCCAGAAATAATAAAACCTCATTCAAAACTCCATTGACATTTGTAATCACACTAATACCTAAAGGTCCTGCCCTGGGAGTGTTTGTCAACAGCATGTCGTGTCGTTCACACCGTATGTTAAGATAAGGACAGTAATTAAAAAGATGTTAATAAATCTAATGTTTATTCAATAGTTCTGTTTGTAGCTTCGTAGCTGCCTTTAATAAACCCCATTTCCCATAAGCCCTAGATGGTCGCGGGTAGATTTTGATGGGGTCTGTAGACCTCAGCAACAGGTTTCATCTGTATGAGTGACTGAGTGATGAGGCGTCTCTATAAACCTGAGTGCTGAGTTACCACAGTAACTGACACTGGTTGGTTCATATTAAATACAGCTGCTGTGCAGAGACTCCGTAGTTCATAGTTGGCCTAATTGGATGGACTTCAGCAATTTTTCAGTACAGGGAGCCAAACAGGTCCAGGTCCAGGTCCAGCCGTTATGCTTTCACTGGACCTTATCTGAAACTCCCTGGAAAGAAGGGTGGGCCTGTGATAACTGTTGTGTCAGAGCTGGTGACACAATGTAATGGTAATAATGGTACGATTGTTACTGGAGTGGTGTGTTTCCAGCGTCCCATTCTTCTCCTTATTAACGGCCGACGCTGAAGGACATGATCCGTCATTACTTATCAGCCCCTCTTATCGTCCGTCTTGGAATCCCTCCTTCTCGCTAATTTCCCCTGATAACACGGAGTACGTGACAGCATTACAATATTCTGGCACTGCATTCAATAAGAGACTCCCTCACACACTCTGCAGCGCTTGTGAAGAGTGTGTGTGTGTTTGTGTTTGTGTTGCACTTGCACAAATGTTTGCAGAAGTCCTCACGAGGATATAAAGATGAGGGAGACGCTCCAGGGTGAAGATGTTAGGATCTTATCTGTGGTCAGATTTGACTTTTACAATGGATTCTTATTATTGGGACGTTGACATAAAGATATTGAGTCATACACACAAGAAGACTTAATCGCACCGCTGTTACAACTCAATATCTCAACACCGTCTGCGTCCGTGTGTGAGAGGAGCGCTTGTTTTTGTTTCCCATGTCGATGGATGTGTGGTTTACACACACACACACACAAATCAAGTAATTTAGGGTGATTACAGATTACGCAAAGAGCTGGCAACAGAAAATACGAACACATTCCTACACACACACACACACACTCATATTGTTGGCTTTTAGTCGCTGTTAGGAAGACCTGATTAGATAAAACGTGGTTGACCTTGGTGCTCGTCCAGTCGCTGACGGTCTACAGCTCGTCAGGGAGTGAACACACACACACACACACACACCTCCTCTGGTATTGATCAGTGATCAGTGATGTCAGCTGGCTTCAGTGTGTGAGACAGACAGACGTTGGCACATGTGGTTGATTTCAGTTCAAACTTTGTTTAGTTCCTGTTTGTACTGTCTGTCGTCTTTTATTTGGAAGAATAAACTTGATGTAATACAAGTTTAACCCTTTAGTTTGACTTGTATTGGTGTTCTCACTGTGAGAGAAGCTTGTTTACAGTAAACTACAAAAGTGTCTTATTGGAGCTGGATTTAATATAATTTGGATATTATAATAATCACAAGTTGATGTTTTTGTTGACAGCAGAAGCAGTTAAACCAGTGCCTGTTCCCAGATCAGTGCCCACTGTTGACCCCACACTGCTCAACGCCCAGCAGCAGGGTAAGAACACACACACACACACGTCAATGTACTAAATATACACGATATAATTCACACGTGACCTACAGACACGCCTCACACACAGTACTTACATGAATACAGGAGTCTTTTTGAATCCCCCGACACTGATCAGAGTTCAGCTGCTTGATGAGCTCCATCAGTTCTCTGATCTCTGCAGGGGTTTCCAGTCTGCTATAGATTTGATTTTAAAATACTGCTGCTTGTCAGAGAAGGCCTCAGTAGTTTAAGGCCAAGATATATTTCATACAGCTGCGGTCCATGTGGGAGCGGTCTGTTGCTATAGTAAAAACAAAAGACGTGAGGCTCAGCATAGTTGGACAAACTCTGCTTTTAAATCCAGATTTAAAGTTTTCTGTTTTAACTTTTGTTTCAACACCGCGTCTTTTCCATGTTACACTATCAGACAGATGAAATGCACGTTCTGCACATTCTGTCCACTGTGAACATCAGGCTGTATTAGTCTTCATGTTCATATCATGCTGATCTACGGTCCTCTACAGTCACTCCACCAAAGTCATTTCAAGCATTATTAAAACAGAGATTTGCTTTTCTGAGAAGAAAGAAAAAATGATTTAAGGAGATGAGGAATTTTCACTTCTTCCCCATTTCATGTTTCCTCGAAGTGAAACTTTATATTCAGCCTCCTGCTCTGTTTACAGGGACAAAGTCACTCTTAGGAGCAACGGGAAGTTGAATTACTGCCTGTTGAGCCATCAGACAGACTCCTGATGAGACACTGACTGTCATGGAAGAATGTAGGATGTATATGTCATTTACACTCTGATGAACAGTTAAGACTCGCCTGTCCTGGTGTAGGATGTGTGTATTTGGTGTATAGTGGCAGGTTTAGCTGAAACACGTCATCACAACAACAACTTGAGAATCTAAAACAACAACTCTCACTTTGACTTTACTTGGTGTCATAGTTCTGCCTGACTTTTTTTCATGCACACTTTATGTAATTTGCAATTCACGACATCAGTTTTTATAGTTGGTAGAAAAGACACGTCCAGTCCGTCCTGAGTGGCTTTTGAAGTCCACTTTGAAGTTGTGACAGTGTTTGAGGTCACCTTGTAGCTCAACTCTCAGATGTTTTCAAAGCTGGAGAATTAAAATGTGTTCTCATAGCGGTCAGCGATACTCTGAAACCAGTATCAAGAGGAAGATGGGAGGATGATAACTTCATGACGGAGCTGCACAGTCAAAAATAGCCGTCCTCTGTCTCCTCTGAACACCAGAAGATGTAAAATAACCACTGAAAACGTGAAACTGCAGGACTTGGTGGTGACGGTCATCTGTCTGCCATCCAACCCATCATTTCAAGCACACCACCGCCACTCTGCCGCTGTCTGGACTAGCATTAGCTGCTGGTGGTTAGCCGCAGAGAGAGTGAGAATGAGAGGGAGACAGCCAGAGACACTGAGAGAGAGAGAGAGAGAGAGCTCATAGTCTGATCATGAAGCTTCATCCTCTTCCCAGAATTCACTCTGTGATGAGTGTTTCCTTCACTGGGAGAAAACAAGTCACTGATACAGACTCGTTGAGTTTCTCTGTTAGACTGAGTAGTTGCACCAATATGAGTAATGATTGTTTCTCTCACGAGCCGACGGCGTGAGACTGGAGAGTCTCTCCATCTGCAGGATGACTTGCCCCTCCATCATCACCTCCGCTGATCGCCGAAGGAGTCCCAACACAGAAGTGGTTCATGACACAAATGTGACAACGTCTTTTGTTTTCTGAGGAGTTGACGTAGACAGCGGTGTGTCCCCGATGCTGCCTCTGGGGGGGGGTAGTCCTCAATATTAGTGTAGGCCAGCCACTAATCACAGGTTCGATCCTGTGTGTGTGTGTGTGTGTCACGTCATGTTGCGCTCCTCCGGCTGAATACTGCAGATGCAGTAGGATTTGAGATGCATGTGGAAGCAGCTTTTTGTGGGCTTTATTTTTCTGTAAAGATTAGTGTGCGTGCTCAGCAGAACCCTTAACTGGATAAATAGGTGACATGAATAATTCAACCTCTTTTCAACATTTGATTCAGACTGAACCGCCAAGTCGCAGCTGTCTCTTTTCAGCTCGGCTCTTTTTCTCTTCAGGCGCTCGATAAACTGTGTGATGCATTCACACTTTTGTCCGATCGGCCGTTACAATTTCAATCATAAAAGCCCGTTCGTACATAATGTGGGCATGAAGTTTTGAAGCATTTGACTCATGGAAATAAGGGTTCCATCTGTATTCTACCTGGATTGTTTTTACAACAGGTTGTTGTTTTGTGTCAATACATGTGTCCATAGATAGATATCTATTTGTTGAAGTGAATGTCTTTGGGTCTGGAGGTGTCGGAGGGACAAAACAAGCCATTTGAATACGTCACTTTGGAAATTGTGATGGGTGTTTTTCACATTTCCTGACATTTTATAGATGAAAGAACGAATCAAGAAAATACTGAACGGATCAGTCAGTAATGTTCAGTTGCAGGATTAATGGAAAATAGAAAGTAACGGTTATTTGCGGCTGTACCTTCCTTCTGCTGATTGATTTCTCTGTACGAAGGCTGATTGTTCTTTGGTTCTTTCAGTCTTTAATGATGATGCGCTCTTTAGAAAATGACGTCACTCTCCAGATCTCTCTCCATGTCGAGCGCTGTGGTTTCTGGACTTCTCCCACCTCTTTGCCGACTTATTATCTCCATTTTTCCACTATTCTCCCTCCTCCTCCTCCTCCTCCTCCTCCCATCCTTGGGAGTATGCAGTCAGCATATTTGCTTTTTGGAGAAGAGAAATCAGCCAAGGGATTAGGAGCTTATGGTGCAACATTATTCAATCATTTCTTTCCTGTTCTTCTCCAGGACACTTTAAAGAGCAGAGGAGTGTGTTTTATGAGTGTTACTAAGCCAAGAGAGACACTGTCTGCTGCTCTGTTCCTTCAGTCTGCGCTGATTCTCAAAGTGGGGTCCAGGGACCTCCAGAGGTCCTTCATGGGGTCCCACCATGTTCACATTAAAGAAGAAGAATTATGTCATTGTCATTATTATTTCATGTGCTAGACGTTAATTCTGTGAGAGAAGCGTTGGCTGCGTGGATCTTTAGATTCATCCCTTCTGCCTGCTGTGTGTGCTGTTAACACATCCCATAATACACCAGTGACCTCACCGCTAAACCAGTGAACACACAATCACACAGGAGATCCGAGTGATGGATCACACTACCCACTGGAACCAAATGAATTCCACAGATAAACTCATCTTCAGATGAATGTACTCTGAATGACTACGTTATGTGTGATTTTTAATTCCCATCTTCTCACGTGTTGGACGTTTAGCCTTTTGGATCTCCTTTGACCCAAACAACAGTGTTCAACTGATTCTCTCTTTAAGAGACCATCATTGACTGATTACTTGAGTGTTCAGTTTGAGAAGGCGGAACGAGACGTGTGTTTAAGTTCATGTGATGCATTCAGCTCAGACTTGAGCTTTGGAAGTGTTGCATCTTATCTTAAAGCTCTGACTTCCTGGATCATTTCTTCTTCTTCTTCTTCTTCTTCTTCTTCTTCAGACGACAGCCTGGTTCTGTCGAGCCCTGCAGATGGTTTTGGTTTTTCTTGGCCATGTTTGTGTTGCTGAACATCCAGGACAGTTTTAATTGGGACGATTTCTCCGATAGAAAGTAGCTCCAATGAAAACTGTTCCCGGCGTGGTCTGTGGTTTATCCAGAGCGACACCCTTTAGAATGAGGTCCGTTGTGTTAGTAGCTCTGCATTTTAGAGATACATGTAATCCTCAGTCAGTCTCCAGACTGCTGTAAGAGAAGAGGACCTACTGTAACACTGCTCTGTAGACTTGTTGAATGTTATTCCTCAGTAATATGTTTGGACTTTGTGCTGTCAGTCATTTCATGCAGCTGTGTGGAGGAATGTGTTTGATATGGAGAGCGTGTCCTGAACCCGACTGTCTCATGTAGAGGAGGGATGGGGGGCCGCGGACGCATGTTTCCAGTTAAAGGGAGTCCTCTGGGGAGGGAAGGAGAAGTAGAGCGATAGAGGAGGAGAGACGAATGAGTATCAACGTGTGAAGACACGAGGGCAGTAGAGACTGGACATGCACTGTATTATTCAGATGGCATTGATCGAATACAAAGATGTGTGTGTACGTTTCACCTCCTTTTCAATTCGTTTTCAAGGCAAAACACTTTTGTTAGTCCAGGCAGCACCAGCATTTTATTATGTTACGATGCAAGTTTTCCAATAAAGACAGCAGCAGATATGTGATGAGAAGAGACCTCGGTCCACATGGACTGGGCTAGACCCCCGTTAATGCTACGGCGTTCAGTGCTGGTTTCCTGAATTTGGTGTGGAAGAACTTGACTGGTCTGTTACTCAACTGGACTTCCTGACTTCCTTCCTGGCGGTAACGTGTCCACATACTTCCCACGGAGTGTATAGAGATGCGACAACAAACGCCGCAATACACCATGTGGCTCTGCTCTGTAGAACAACACATAGATCACATCTGATCTAAGGCCTCCATCAGCAGGACGGCATCATCTGTCTGTCTCACCGTCACAGTAACTGTACAGATCACTGTAGAAACTGTTTCATGATGTGACTGTGGGCACAGAAACCGCTAAAGATCACGGGTCAAAATGACTGCTTCGCTCTGGTTAGGGGACCTTCATCACTTCAGAGAGAGGTGACGTTATTCGACAGACTTTCCCAGTCAGGTCTCAGAGAGGAAACCAGAGAGAAGAGGGACCACGGAGAGTCCTCAGACTGCCAGTCAAACGAAACAGGGTGGACCTTTGAGGGGCTTTACGGTGATGAGTCCTGCATTCCTGTAGCGTACTCTGGAGTCCTGTATGTGAAGGAGGGCGCATGTAGTCTATAGTGTTACACCCACTATAAGATGTTGTGGTTCCTCCAGGCTCGTCTGCAGTCCTCCAGGGACTCTGAATGTACTTAAATCCCTTATTACAAGCTTGTTGGGACCCTACAGAGAAAGAGACCCCTGCCTACATGGAGCTAATCAATAATTAATCACTAAGGCAAACGATGTGAAACACAAGACAGAACGTCTCTGCAGCGTCAGTCAGGTTTTTTCAAATGTCAGGAGGTGTGACTCTTATCAGTGACCTTCTCATATCACCCCCCCCCCCCCCCAACACTCTGCTGGGACACATCGTGTTTTTGTACTTTATATCCTCCAAACTAAAGGATCCTAAAGTAAAACACATATCTTCATCATACAGCTTCCAACATGAACAAAAAACCTACAGAAAATGATGCAACATAACATCAAATCTGAATGTTAAGGCCACATGCAGACGTACGTATGCTTCAAGTAAAAAGACAAAGGGGGGTCAGGATTTATCATTTTAAAGACAGAAGAACAGAAAGGAGCTAAATCGAGGTAAACTGGCTGAAATGTTCTGGAATACGTGAAAGAGTTCATGGAGGTCTTTGTTGTTCTTGGTCCACGCTGTCAGATCAGATGTACGAGGACGTACACATGGTGTAGATAAGAAAGCGAAAACTACGAAGGATGTTGAAGGAGAGGACGAGAGAACATCACCGGTGTACTCGAGATGTAAAGAGGACTATGTGTTTATGGGGAGGGGGGGGGCATCTGATGAGCTCACAGGGAGTGGTCTGTCTCAGAGGGACAGGTCAGAGGACAACGCTGGTCTCTCTTTATTAAATACTGCAGTAATGACCGCTGATCAAAGGGAGGCTACACCGTGTATTTATACTCTATATGTAGTACTGACAGCTGCCGTCCTCAGCTGATCACAGACCAGCCCTTCATCTAAACGTTCAGATGACGGCGGCCTCGGAGCTCCCTCGTACGTGACCCCCGCTCCCCTCTGAGCCGACAGCTGACTGTGGGGAGGGCTCTCCATGACGCAGCTCATGCTGGTCTGTACGAGCAGAGTCCAGACTACACTCTGTATTGTCACGCGGTCTTGAGCCCCTCCTGTTCCTGAGTAAAGACGAGTATCAGTGTCGGTTGGTTCAGTCTGTGGGAGCGTGTCCGGTCTGCTGGGGGGGGTACGAGTGTGCACACACACACGTTTAACCCTGACCAGACCTGATGTGTGTGGACACGTGGAGAAGGAAGTCAGAGAAGCCACTGAAGGTGTTGCACTTGTTTTTGATTTTGTGGTTTTCAAAGTGTCCGTTAGAGAAACTCCCTGATGATGATGACTCTTCCTTCATCACTGTCTGACCGTGACACCATCTCTTCTTCTCATCTTCCTCTCTCCTTCCTCCTTCTCCTGTCCCCCCTCCCTCCAGGCGGAGTTCATCTCTCCCCAGAGGACTTCACCAAGGCCCAGAAGTACTGCAAG
>NC_092198.1:1070000-1085000 GCF_043641665.1 Enoplosus armatus | reverse complement strand
TTGTATGTTTTTGTCTCTCAGCCTTTAAAATCAGCAGATTTTAGGTTCAAATAGAGTTTGATCACAGAACAGAATATGACTGAAAACCAACATGTAGCTCGTCTCACAGCATCAGTGCCATTTTTATCAGTAACGGATCTGAAGAAAAGATTTACTGAACCTGAACTACTTGTGGGGACTTGAGAAGAGCCGTTCCTCTGATACAACTGAAAACAACAACAGCTTTAATGCTAGCTAGTTAGCCTACAAGCTAGCTTGTACGGATGCCAGTACGACCTGCTTCGTCTTCGTCTTCGTCCTTGTTGTGGACACTTTGTATTTGTGCTTCATCACGTCATTGACGGGTAAATCCTCCTGTGAGTGATTCAGTGACTCTGCCTTCAGCTTGATTGATTAGTTCACTTCTCATCTTGTTTGCTGAGGCTGAGATTTATCTCACCGCTGGTTCGGTGATTCAGAGTCACGGCTACCTTACAGCTCGTGGGTTAGAGCTGTCCACTGTGGTTTCATGTCGAGTGTGACCTGAGCATCTCTGGGGTTTGATGTCCTCATTCAGACCAATAAAAAGGAACTAGTTTGTCCAAAGAGTCGTCCGAGTCCAGGTTCTGCAGTCCTCTGCAGTGTGTCGGGAATGAAAACCAGGTTAAAATGATTTTAGGACAGTTTGGTTTGGTTGAGAGGGTTGAAAACGTTTCGAGGAAGAATAACAGAGCGTCCTGATGTTTGGTGGGAACTTGAATGGACTCAGTATGTTTTGACTCCGGTCACATGATCACCTGCAGCCTGTTCAGGTTTCAGATCCTACATGTTTGCTCGTGTTTTTCAGGAAGGAAAAGATATTAATGAAGCCAAACTTCCTTTTGACCAAAGAGACGTCTTCACTGTTCAGGGATTTTATCTTCCTATAATAAAGGTTTTAGAATTCATGTGGTGTCCTTTTAAAATCTCCCTAAGCAAAGATCGAAAGTTAAAGACTTAAATATTAAAGGTAATGACTGTCCGTACAAGTCCTATTAGTGATCTTGATTAGTCTTCAAATCTTAAAGGAACATTTATTGGATGGTTTTTGGTCAGAAAACAACATTCAAAGTGCTTGATGATGAAAACGAAACTCATCAGAGAGTTCTTCAAACTCCCAAACCTTCATTCACCTTTCTGTGAGGTTCAGAGTTGTCTCTGTCTGTCTGTCCTTGTGTCTGTCTGTCTGTCTGTCCTTCTGTCTGTCTGTCTGTCTGTCTGTCTCTGTGTCTCTGTCTGTCTGTCTGTCTCTCTCTCTCTAACTGTCTCTGTCTGACTGTCCTTGTGTCTGTCTGTCTGTCTGTCTGTCTGTCTCTGTGTCTCTGTCTGTCTGTCTGTCTCTCTCTAACTGTCTCTGTCTGACTCTCTGTCTGTCTGTCTCTGTGTCTGTCTGTCTGTCCCTGTGTCTGTCTGTCTCTGTCTGTCTCTCTGTCTGTGTCTCTGTCTGTCTGTCTGTCTCTCTCTCTCTGTCTGTCTGTCTGTCTGACTCTGTCTGTCTGTCTCTCTCTCTCTGTTTCCTTCTCTCTCTGTCTGTCTGTCTGTCTCTCTCTGTCTGTTTCCTTCTCTGTCTGTCTCTGTCTCTCTCTGTCTGTCTGTCTGTCTGTTTCCTTCTCTGTCTGTCTGTCTGTCTGTCTGTCTCTCTCTGTCTGTTTCCTTCTCTGTCTGTCTCTGTCTCTCTCTGTCTGTCTGTCTGTCTGTCTGTCTGACTCTCTGTCTGTCTGTCTCTCTGTCTGTCTCTCTCTGTCTGTTTCCTTCTCTGTCTTTCTGTCTCTGTCTGTCTCTGTCTCTCCCTGTCTGTCTGTCTGTCTGTCCCTGTGTCTGTCTGTCTCTGTCTGTCTCTCTGTCTGTGTCTCTGTCTGTCTGTCTGTCTCTCTCTCTCTGTCTGTCTGTCTGTCTGTCTGCCTGTCTGTCTGACTCTGTCTGTCTCTGTCTCTTCCTGTCTGTCTGTCTTCCCCCTTGTCTGCTTTTCAAATTAAAAGTCTTTTCCTGTCTCACTGGGTATATTCCTTCTGTCCTCTTCGCTCTGACTCGTCTCTGTACTTCTTGTTCAGTCCTCTGTCATAAAACTTTTATTTTATTTAGTGAGCGTGTCTGCCAGGGACAAAAGGTTTTCTTTTTATTATTATGTAATGCTGTTTTTCACTGAATGTTTTCTCTCAAGATGGGGGGGGGGGGGGGGGGGGGGGGTCGGGGGGTCACGTCACCTTCTGTTCAGCTCACATAAAACTGAAGCCGCTCAGTGTTACAGATCCAGTTCACTGACAGAGCCTCCATCTGAACACACTGCCCCTCGTCCAGCTTTATTTTAGACATACTGTAGTTCATGATGATGATGATGATGATGATGGAGAGTTTCATCCTGATGCAAATCTCTGCAGCCCCCCCCCCCTCCACTCTGACTTCGTATCGGGCAGGAAAATCTGCGGACGTGACGTTTGAAGGCAAATGAGACGCAGCGGTTGTTCCCACTCACTTCAGTGTCTCCATTGTCCACCACGTTTATCACAACATGTTTATCGGGAGCGATCAGATGATGCTGAACAGACGAGTTCACACAGCCTGAACCTGATCCTGACCCGTCAGCACAAGTCCTGGTTCTCTGTCTGTCAGTATTAACAACTGCCTTTAATCCCATCAAGACTTTACTCATCCACTCACAAGTGATCTTACTTCATCGATGTCTGATGCTTCCTTTTTGCTTGTGTCCACATGGTTCACATGCAGGACCCGGGTGCCTACAGGACTGCAGGTCAACACTTAGAAGAAGGTTGAATTATTTCACAATAAAGTAGCGGGTTCTGGTTTCCACCTCAGACGTGTCTAAGTTCTTTGTCTTCACTTTGTGAAGTAAACTACTGACCTGAAGTGTGTGTAAATGTGGCTGACTGGTTTTATTTTGAAAATATGGACTTATAGATTTCCGGATATGTTTACTTTGAAAAGCTGACCGGACGTGCATTGTTCCCATCAGTGCAGCTTGACCCGCTTCGCCTCCAGACGCTCGGACTCTCCGCTGGTCTCCTCTCAGTGGACTCATCCTCACACCGCCGCCGCCGGGGAGTCCGGATTACTAAAGCGAACCCACCCGGGCCGGACCGCCGCTCTCTCTCTCTCTCTGCCTCTCTCCCTCTCTCTCTGCCACCCCCCCCCCCCCCCCCCCCTCTCTCTCTCCATCTCTCTCCAAACTTTGGAGACTTTCGCGCGTCAACGAGGCGCATTTTGGATTTTGTTGATTTGGAGCGTGAAAAGTTCGAGAAGGAGAAAAGTTGCCAGAGTTTGAGGAGGGAGAATGATCCTGCAGGGGGACCAGCTGCCGCTCCACTGAAGACATGTGAGTCCTCAAAGCTCAGACGGGAACACGCTGGTGGAGGACTTCTCCATCAGCCTTCCTTTAACAGTCTCTGAAACAGCTGCACGGTGTTTGTCTCCAAGTCGAGACTTTGTTTAGACCTGATTCTGGACTCTTTGTGTGTCTTATACGCCTCAGCACAGATCTGTGTCCTCTCAGGACCACAGACACGGTGTCTGTCTGTGAGAGCTGGACTCTGTCGGCTCCTGTGGTTCCGACAGCAGCTCGTTGAGGAGGGATGTTAGTGTCTGACATCAGATCACAAAGCTGCTTTTTATTACTCATAGATTCGTTATTGGAAACAGCCTGCAGACAGGCCGGAACCAGGACTTCAGAAGTCTGGGTTCTTCATGTCTTTAGTGAATAATTCCCCGACATGAAGTTTAAAAATCAGTTTAATAAACATCTGGTCTGATTAATTTGTTAGTTTAACTTCAGATGAACTTTGTGTCATAGAATAAAACTGAAGACTGGAAGCTCCGTGTGTGTGCGTGTGTGTGTGTGTGTGTGTGCGTGTGTGTGTGTGTGTGCGTGTGTGTGTGTGTGTGCGTGTGTGTGTGTG
This sequence comes from Enoplosus armatus, assembly GCF_043641665.1. NCBI lineage: Eukaryota > Metazoa > Chordata > Actinopteri > Centrarchiformes > Enoplosidae > Enoplosus > Enoplosus armatus. The sequence goes on along the minus strand of NC_092198.1, from coordinate 1,081,071 downwards.
TGTGTGTGTGCGTGTATTTAGTCTTTTGGCTGAAAAGTCGTCACATTTAAACGTTTTGAGTCAGATAAAAACTTTCTGTAAGTTTTCCATGTAAACTCCCCGCAGGCCGTCAGAGCCCCAAAGCCTGTAAACAGACGGAGACGTGACCCCGCCCGCCGGATATCAGGCTTTAATAAGTCCTACTGAGCTGGACTGATCGGTCACCTGACAGAATTATTATTAATCATAATTATGAATTAGTCGTCTGCAGACGTCATATTCATATTAACATTTAATAAAAGGATTCAGCAGTGAATCCTCCGACTGGTGATCCATCCGTGTGTGTGAGAATATCTGACTGACACCAGATCATCATCATCATCATCATTAAAGTATTATCAGAAAATGTACTTGAAGTATCAGAAGTATAAGAAGACTAATAATATTTGAACGTTGTGGGACACATCAGTCCTGCAGCGAATCCTCCTGCAGAGAGCTGGAGGACCAGACTCCATGTACAAAAGGCTGGATTTAGAGTTTCTGTCTGTTTAGGAGGCTTTCTTACTGCCTGCTTAGTGATTCGACACGAAGCTGAAGATAAAATTCATTTTAGAAACATTTCAGCGATGAAAGAGGTGAACGTTATTAGAGTCATTAGAGTTATCTAATTATTAGAGTTATTAGAAGAACTTTATTCTTAAAATGACAGTACGAGAGTTAAAGTCTCCACAGTTCCTCGGCACTGATGCGGTTCTCTGGACTGGACTCTATCAAAGGGGGTGTTGTTGGAGGTGGACTCTGTCTCTGCCAGCTGTTACACAACCTGTGAAGGCGATCCGCCCGGAGGACCGGGTCCTGGTCCCAGAAGGTTGAAGGTTTAAACAAACGGTCTTTAAAAGGAGACGTCCTGTTGAGAGGAAGTGTGGGCAGGTGGTTACCTGGTCCCCAGGTGAGACCTGGTGTGTGGGCGGACGCTGACGTCCCTGATACCTGGAGGTGGTCTACAGGATTCGGCTTAGCTGATTAAATGAAATGTATCTTTAAAGGACAGTGAATGAAATCAAGCCGAGAGCTAAAACCGGAGGTCTGAGCGCCGGGTGGTGCAGACAGGAATGTGGTTTAACTAAACTAAAGATCTGAACCCCACCTGCAGGTTTAGTTTGATCCTGATGACAGTATTCTGAGGGTAGAGAAGAGAGGGTCCCACCTCAACGGACTCAACATGGGAATGTGACCTGGTGATACACCAATAAATGTTCTGCAGGAACGTGGATGATGTTCAGTGGTTTCAGTGGTTTCAATGGTTTCAGTGGTTTTGTGTTGATGGGCAGGTGGCCGGAGGTCTGCATGTTCAGACTACAGATCCTCTGGTTCAGGTTCAGGAGAGACAGTGGTTTTGGTCTGAACTAGTACGTTACGTCGATGTAGCTGACGCTTTTATACTTCAGCCATGTGGAAGAGTCGTGCAGGTTCTTCATCTTCATCAGATGTCAGCTGCTGTAGAATACATGAGAAACGTCGAGACACTTATTACAGATGAAGAGGGTCTTCAGCTGTGTGAGCGGCCTCTCTGGCTGCAGCTGACGCTTCTTTTCATTCAGTTTAATTCATTAAAAGACGTGAAAAAACGCTGGAGGTGCTTCAGGATCAAAGCCGTCAATCAAAGATCAGCGTGAAAAACAGTGAAAGTGATTAATTTCAGGGGAAAAGCCACAATCAGTGTTTGCTAACACGTTAGCCAGAACAACTTCAGGTTCAGGTTTGTGAGTCTGCCCCCTAGTGGCCAGTAGTCAATGAACGCAGCTTTAAAGTCTCTGTATTTGTCGTGAGATCGGAGACTTCAGACAGACACAAACAAACTGAACGCTCGTGAGTCTGTTCAGATGTTGAGGGGGGGGCGGAGGGGGGGTAGGTTTATGTAAATACACTCACAATGTAAATCCACCACAGAGCTCAGATTTACAACCACACGTCTGACGGGAAGTTGGCTGCAGTTTTGAGACCAGAGGGCCCAGACCTCCACCAACGCTCAGAGATTCCTAAAATTGCGACACTTGAGAGACACGAAGGGGCTCTGCTGGAGATTTAAGAGCCCCAGTGCTCCGCCCTCCTCCCCCACAGCTGATTAGAATAGAAAACACTTGAAATTACACTAATTACACATTCCAGATGTGGAGATTTCACCAACGCAGAATTAATAAATATGGATGAAAATGTCTCTGATCGTAATCGAAATCAAGTAGTTCATAGAGACAAACTTCATCCCGTCCTGTTGTTAACAGGAGACGTTAAAGTTACAGGTTTTCCTCATTGAAAGGTGAGTCTCTGAGGTCCCTCGGTGTGAAACCCTCACTGGGACTGTGTGATCCAGGACCTCAGGGGCGGAGGGTTTGCCGGCTGCCGTCCGGCCCTGCAGACACATGAATCGCTGTCTTTATGTGGTCGCAACCGCAGCGTCGTCCGCTGACCTCGCTCCACTTTTCATTCACTTCCATTTCCATACTGGAGCTGGGGGGGGGTGGGGGGTGAGGGAGGGGGGCGAGGAAACAAGACGCATGACTTGACAAAGAGGCGAGTTTTCTTTAATGTCAGGAGCTGCATGAATTTGCTGGACGATGACATGAGATCCAGTTCTGTTCTGTCTGCTTTAAATATTTATGATGCACAAACTGTGGAAGTGTTGACTTCACTTCAAGTGAAGCAAAGAAGTGAAAGAACAATTTCATTAAAAGTTCAGAAAGTCTCCAACTTCATGGCTTCTTACTTTCTCCACTTTCTACTGTTTTAATTTCACTCCTGCGCGTCTTTAATAATTCATCAGTTCGATCAGACGAGTGACGACTTCGTGTCTGTCGGAGGTTTGAGATCAGCTCCGTCAGGAGGCCTGCAGCAGCTCCGTCAGGAGGCCTGCACCGACCGGCTGCTGGTCTACCTGAAGTCCAGGTGGAGGCCTTTCTCCGCCTGGACTTCAGCTGCAGCCGCACAGCTTTCTTTGGCTTGATGGGTGTAGAGCTGGAGTCAGGATGTAGTTCCTCCTCCACCTCCTTCTCCTCCTCCACCTCCACCTCCTCCTTCACCTCTTCCTCCACCTGTGAAGCGAGTGTGACTTTCTGTCCTCGTGACATGAGCCGAACTTGAAGAATGTTGTCTTTGAACGTGATCCAGGATTTCAGTCTTGTGTCCTGGAAAGGGATCAGATGAAGGAGATGATGTTCTGATGGTTTCTGTAGGATCCTGCAGGATAAACAGGTCCTGGACCAGATGAACTCAGGGAGGTTTGTCATTAAGAACGGGACATTTATAGTTATTGAGATGGTTTTAATTTGTTTAATTTACTTGATTGAACCATAAAAACTCTCTGTTACCTTTTAACAACATTATCGTCACCTGATGGAGCCATTTGATTGGCTCTCTGGGGCTCTGGCTCACAGTGTTGTTTACCTGCTGGATCTCTGCAGATCACGCACACACACACACACACACACACACACACTCTCTGATAGACATGATGGTCTCGGTCGTGTTTTCTTGTCTTTTTATTTATTTTAAAAACCATTTCCTTGTGTTTTCTTCAATATGTGTAGTTTGTTATTCTTTTCAGAGTCTGTAGTTTGGATTTGTGTCTCCACTGTCCTCAGATCAGTTTGTGATGCCGTTCAGTGTTCTCCTGTACTCTTGTTCGAATATGAAAAGTATGTTGACAGCTGGTGTGAAAACCACAACAAGAGGTTCATAGTGAGTTCATATTGTCCCCCCCCCCCCTTTGGTCCTGCAGGGAGTCCTGTACAGGCGGCGCAGGAGCAGGAAGGTGGAGGCTCCGTCATGCTGTCCCAGTGGTCCTGCTGTGGATGACTCTGCACAGGCACGGTAGGAACCTGGCTCGGCCTCCATGTGGTCTTTCTTATGATCAGAACAGGAAGTGGTCTGATCACCTGATCTGAAGACAGGTTGCTCTCACAGCTGAAGAAGAGTCGATACGCATCTGGTCCTTCAGCTTTTACACTCATGAGGGGCCTCAGACCAGAAACCAGGGGGGGCTAGTGCACACACACACACACACACACACACACAGAAATGGTTCAGCACAATCTGAGCTGCATGTTTCCTGGAGGACGAACAGCTGTGAGTGAATTATCAATCATTAAATGTAATGATTAGTGAGGTCTTATTACTGCAGATAAAGAGACATTTGATACTCAGGAAATCTAATTAAATGAGTGTTTTTCTTTACTTGAGGAGGCCGTGCAGCCGCAGAATAATGAGTACAACTGTATGATATGCAGACGAGATGAAATTCAATCTGTGTGCTGATTGAACTTGAATTATCCCGCAGCTTCATTTAATATCACAGTGGATGATATCAGATGATATAAATGATGCTGTTTCTGTTATTTTCTTGTTGACGTCCGTGTTTTTGTCTTCATTCATGTTTTGTTTTCGTGTCATTCATGTTTTCCATGTTTTGTGTTTTCCTGCTGTTGGAAAAAACGTTGTGTTTCTCACCAGAAGAGAAAGTTGAGGCAGTTTTGAGTTACAGTTTCTCATGAAACCTGTTGAAAAGCTCTTTGTGTTCTTTGGAACAGCCGTCTTCTCAGAGACGCAGCGTTTTCATCTGACAGCAGTGATTTATTCGATTTCCATCTTCGGTTTGCGTCCCTTCTTCTTCCCATGTTTCCATCCTCCATGCACTTGTTTCCTCTTCGCTTCATTCCACTTCTGTCTCTTTCTTCCACTCATATTTTCCACCTCTGAGCCGAGCATGCCTCCTTCTCTTCGTGTCGTGTGCTTCCATTAACAAACTCGTCATGTTGCGGGAAGAGTCCCGACTCTTTCGTGAATCCGCAGTCGGATATCGTTTCCATCTGGTGTGATCTTTCATCGCCGTGAAGGGCTTTTATTTTGGAGCCATGCTGAAACGTCGCAGCTCATCAGAAGAATCACGCTTCGATTCATTCCCTCCACATATCAGTTCATCCTCGGCTTCTCTCCTCACGCCTGTTGTCTCGTGGCGTCCAGTAATATGTTGGTGACGTGTTCCAGGTGTAGAAATGAATAACAAACGTCTCTGCAGTGACTCGCTCAGGTCGTTCAGGTCCTTTCATCTTCTCTTCTTTTGTTCGTTGGATCGTTTTTAAGTTGATCGATTGTTAATTCGATTGAGTCATCATTTATTTCTTTTTGTCCATTTGTTTGTTCATTAATCAATCACTGCTGTTTGTTTGTCATTTGGTCTTCATTTCATTTATTGTTCATTTATTTGTTGATCAGTCGTTCATTAGTTTGTTTTAGGTAATCAATTCTTCATTAATTCATATATATATAGTGTGTGTGTGTGTGTGTGTGTGTGTGTGTGTGTGTGTGTGTGTGTGTGGCAGGGCGGTGCTGACACACTGATGATGTCACTGTCTCTGGTCTCCGCTGGTCTCTGCTGGTCTCAGTCTCACCTCCAGATGTTGGACCTGGTTGAGGTCAGACCAGTCAGGTTCCTCCACCGAACATCCACATGTTGAAACAGGAAAGACAGGGGTGTCCACTTACTTCTGGCAACATGGTGGGAGGGAGGGAGGGAGGAAGAGGAAGAGGAAGAAGAGGGGGAGGGAAGAGACAGGAGGTGGAGAGACTCTTTGTTGATGTTTTCCACGTTTGTGCCAACAACAGTCATTAAAATGAAAAGTCAAACAGAAAGAGAGGGAGGGGGGAGGGGGGGGGGGGGGGACAGAGTGTTTAATGTATTTTCCATACCCGACCAGCAGCCTCAGGCCAAACCGAGCGGTTCACACACACTCGTAAAGTTCCCAGCAGTACGCAACCACAACACACACACACACATCTCAGATCCCTGAAGTGTGTGTGTGTGTGTGTGTGTGTGTGTGTGTGTGTGGGGGGGGGGGGGGGGGTTACTATGTAAAATGATTCAACATGTGATTTGTACACACGTTAAAACTGGAAATGAAAAGAGTGAAATCGTCTTCATACTATAGTTCATAGTCTGCCCAGTTACCCAGAGAGAGTGTGTGTGTGTGTGTGTGTGTGTGTGTGTGTGTGTGTGCAGCTATACACTACTGCTCACAGTGCACTTGTTTGTAGTGAAGAAACACAGCGCCACAGTCATAGCTGTCTTTCTGAGGACCATCAGGACTGTATTTGACAGTTTGTCTCCGTCCCTCCTGCTTCGTGTCTCACGGTGGAACAACAGGGTTCATGAACACCATCTGTTGTGGTTTCTATAGAACCTGGATCAGCCAGTCGTCCAGCTCTGATTACATGAAGGATTGAACTGATTTTATTTGCTAATTAGTTGTAATAAACAGTATCAGCAGTCAGCAGCTATAATTCAGAGCTTGTTGATATCAGCTGACAAACAAAAGAATCCTGATTATCCATGTGAATATGTCAGTGAACACATCCCGCTGGGATAGACGGTGTGTTCAAATGTCAAAGTTGAGCCACTGAAAGGAGCAGAGCAGCATGTGAAGGTGGTTCGGCGAGGCGGAGAGAGAAGAGTTAGAGTGGATGAAAAGGACAACATGGAGGCCGAGGAGGACCTCTGCAGGGACACACAGAGACGTGAGACTCCTGTCAACAGCTGATTATTAAAATCTCATCTGCTGCGACATTAATTCAATCTCCCGTCAGTCCTCCTCCCCCCGAAGTCCTTCCTCTGAGAGAGAGCGGGGGAGGGTCTGTCCATACTTCACAACATAACGTGGGCATGTGCTGCTGGTGAGGACCAGTCCTCCCCTCAAGTCTTCTTTGCTTCGTTTGTCTTCTGTTGTCCTCGTCTTTGATGATCTTAATCGTCTTCCCTTGTTCTTTCCAGGTTTTTCTCCTCCTCCTCGCTTTAGCTGGTGACTTTAAAGTCGTCTGTTTCACTCCTTCTGTTCTTCCAGCTCGTCTCTTTTTGCTCTCCGTGGTGATGTCTCTTTCTGCCGTTGTATTGTGTCACCACAGCGCGTCACAGATTATTGTAATTTAGGACCACAGCCAACAAGCTGGGATGGCTGTTTTATAACATAGTTGCCAGGCAACCATCGGAGACTCCAGAAAGTCACCAACACATAACCAGGAGCAGAGCACCTCTACTCTACCAGTTAAACAAAGGAGATATCACGTGTTCATGAATGAGCTTTAGAGGTGGTGGGATTAGAGCCGGGCTAGCTGTTTGCCCCGTTCCCAGTCTTTGTGCTAAGCTAAGCTAACCGGCTGCTGGCTCTGTAGCTTCACATTCAGCGTGAAGACGTGAGAGTGATGTCAGTCTTCTTATCTAACTCACAGAAAGACAGCAAGTAAGCAGCACCTCACAACATTTAGACGGATTCACGCCTGAATTTCATCCAACAAATAACTTTTAATGAATTAACACTATCAATGTTGTGCTTCGGATAAACAAGGCAGGACTCTGTCCTCTTCTCTGGCTCTTGTCCTTCTTGTCTTCTCCTTGATCACTCCTCCCCTCTGCCTCTCACCTTCTCACCTCCTCCTCCCCCCTCGGATGCCACTCTCAATGATCTCCTAGTGAAAGACAAGAGGATGAGGAGGAGGGCGGTGTATGAACACCTGGGAGAGTGAGTCAGCGTTCACCTGGAGAGAGTGAAGGAGTTCAGCTCCTCCCTCTGGTGTGTTGGGCTCCAACTGAGCTAATTAGTGTTCATTGAAATGCCACATGTTGAGTTCAGGTACATCATTACATGTTTGTTCAAGATCAAATCAAATTCTTTATGGAGCTGCTCTGCTCTGGAGCATCGTCGTGTCGAATCAGGAAAGGGACAAACACCAACACTGAGGTCTGAACTACCAGCTTTCCCTTCATTGGAGCGAAGAGGCCCAAACCAGGAAGACCAGACGAGAGCAGAAGGACACTTCACAGTCCACAACTTTGTCCCTTTACCTCAAATGGGAATTCTCACTGCAAAAAACATCACTCAAGGTTCTTCTGGAGAACCAACATATGTTGTGTGACGGAGTTCTCTGTGACCACTCAGCATCTCAGTCAGAGTAGTGCTGCTCCTGAACACATCGTAGGAGTCGTACTCTGCAGGAGAAGGCAACAAACAGACGCACGAGTCTTTCTGGATCATCCTGACAGCCTCTTCTCTCGCACCTGTCTGACGCATCCGGCAGTTCAACATTCGGGAGTTTGAACTTCTCTCTCGCAAGCTCTCTTTTGTTCGTCTTTACACAGCTTTTTATGAATAAATAAGTCAACACCATGAATGCCTCCGAGGAGAGACCACCCTCGACTGTTGTACGATTCATCACATCTCACCACTCTCTGTCTTGGCCGGCGTTTCAACCCCCCCACCAGTATGGCTGCTCAGAACGACTATAAACACGTACCTGTTGATCAAACCTCGGCCGTTGTCAGATGATATTGTATAGTCTGATCCCAGTAGAAGTCCTCGTGGCTAACTGGTAATGAATCGAACTTCTCGACTGAGCCACCGGAGGCTTTGTTTCAAAGAACCTTTTGAGCTTTTGTCTTGTTTGTAATTTGAAGAACCTCCAACGGTTCCTTAAAGTAGGTTTAATTTTCACAGAGCGCGATTCTGATGTCTTTGTCCTGCAGACGGACATCGACCACAAAGACGTTCTTACGTTTCATCGGGTACAGGAGGCTGTTGTCCTCTCATTTGGTAGAAACAAGTGTTCGCAGTATAAAAGTGTATTTCAAGAAAGAAAGCAGCGGAGAGATAACAACAAAGGGCCGGAGGAGAAGGAGGAATGCGAGTAAAAGAATGTGAGAGAAACGCTAGAAAGGACAGAGATGTGAAAAGAGAGAAGGGCAGGTTGATGGAAGCCGACTAATCTGCAGGATTAGTGTCTGGAAAGGACTGAGAGGGTATTTTTAGTATCTCTGTGTTGCTGAAGAATATCAGTTATCAGCTGAAGTATCACTAAGCTCTTTGAGTCACAGTGAAATGCCAGCAGCACTCTGATAGCTGCTGGGTATCAGATATGAAGTAAGTGTAAGTATTTAAAACATCCTTTCTACCTTTTCTACTCAGCTCCTGAACTTCTCTGTCATTCTTCCCCTTTTCATGAGAGGACTTTGACCTTCGCACTCGGACTTCCTGTCAGCACCTCACAGTGTTTGCTGAATATCGTCCTTCTGCTGGACTAATTGAAGGTTTCTCCCCATAAGAGGACTTCAAAAGCTAAAGTGAGGTTTGGATATCAGGCTGTAAATGTCGGGACCACTGGAGAAGTTTCTTAACAGTATAAACCAAGAACTAGACCCCCAAATGATTGACAACACTGCAGGTTAAAAGGTCTGAACTGTCGGGTCGTCAAAGAGCGGTTGGGATGGTTCTACGGCAAATATATTGTACTGTGATTATATTGAACCTGTTTAATTGTCTTTGTGTGCAACTCTTCTAACATGAGAATGGCTGTGATGCTTTTAATTTCCTTGAATGATGGACTTTGGCTGATGTGAGGCGTCCATGTTGGAGCTTTCAGAAAACGTAGTAGTTGTTATCAGTATTTACAAGTCGGAAACTGGTAATTATAGATGGACAAACACACGTCCTCTAACTGGACGGACCTGCATGTCATGTTCTGTGAAACACAAACAAACCCTTCTGGCCAAGTATCCTTGGAATTCCGTCGATATTGGACAATTCTGCAGCTCATGATTTTCATCCAATCCTGACGTTGGCACTGGATGTAAATGGCTGTGGAGGTCGAGGTGGGCTGGACGGATAACATGTCTGACTGTCTTTCAGGAGAGCCGAGTTTGTCCTGCTTTTTTCTTAAAGCGTCATCGGTCCCTAACCTTGAGAGAGTTGTTGATCTGTTTTGGCCCGCAGATTCAATGTCCACTGGAAATGTTTCAGCAGCCACATTTATAACATATTTTAGTGTTTTGCTCAATCACACGTGGTAACGGATGCTTTTGTCGCTCCTACACCTTCTCTGTGATCTCCGTTTAAATGTCAGTAAGTCATTTGTGTTTACTTTGGCTGCCGCTGACGTGATCATAAGATAATGACTTAATCTGCAGCTCAGCGGCTTGTGAATGACCGCTCATCAGGTGTCATACTCGTCCAGTTGTCCAGAGACTTTGTAAGTGAGCGTAACTAAATGGTGAAGCCGGTTCAGATATAAAACCAGGACCATGTTGTGTCACCATGCTGCTCCATCCAAGCTTCATCCCTGTAAATCTGCCCTTAGGGAATAAAACACACACGTCTCTGCTTCACTCACAGTGATTGCTGCCTGAACTGCAGCACAGCCGGCCTCCCGTCTCCCACGTCAGCTGGAAAACAAAGAGCTTTTGTTTCCCGTCGCTGTCAGACGGGTTGTAGTTCGACGCTGCCTCTGACAAAAAAGTAGAGCCACATGTCGCGGTTCTTATGAGAACTGCTGCAGAAAACAAACTTCTTCACTTCATCGCCGTTTTGCAGCAGCAGCAGCCTTGCAGCCTTGCAGCCTTGCAGCAGCAGCAGCCCTGCAGCAGCAGCAGCAGCAGCAGCTCTGCAGAGCTGCAGCAGCAGCAGCAGCAGCTGGCTCGTCCCTCTCATTTTACCAGCTGTCCTGTTGAACAACCAGAGAGACGTCGCGTTTGGTCAATGAATGGTGGCAATCTCCCAGTTTAAGTCTGGACGTGCAGCTGAGTAGATCCACTGGTCCATTACATCACCATAAACCTTAGCTAATTGTGATTTGTAGGCATTAAAACAGTGTTGGACTTGATAATTATGTCCTTTTTCCTTTATTTTAAAAACTTCTGAACCCCTTTTGAACTGATGCACTTTGTAAAGACATGACTGTATAGTTTCACAGACGTGGTTCAGAAGCTCAGAGCTCGACTTCGCCTCCACTTTGTGTGAAGTTGTCTAGAAACAGAACTCAGTGGTTCTGCATGAAGTTGAATCTTCCTCAGCCGCCTGTCTTTGAGTCTGTGAGGAGTTGGGGGGGCAGCCACAGGATGTTTTTCACAATAAATGTCATCCTGTGTTTCAGTCCACATGTGGGAATCTGACAGAACAACTGAAGTGTCACTTGATAAAAGCAGTTTTCAGAATGACTTTAGTAAATATGAGCTGGTTCAAACGGTATTATAACGATGTGGATTTCTGACTCCTGGACG
>NC_092198.1:1055000-1062500 GCF_043641665.1 Enoplosus armatus | reverse complement strand
GCTCCACCAACTGTAACATGGTGCTGACGGAGGCCCAGGGGGAATTCACGTCGCCCTGCTACCCCCAGAAATACCCCAATTCGCAGGCCTGTAAGTGGACCATGCAGGCCCCAGCAGGCTTCATCATCCAGCTCTCCTTCCTTGACTTTGACCTGGAGGAGGCGCCAGGCTGCATCTACGACCGGGTGGTGGTGAACACCGGAAACGCAGACGTTAAGTTCTGCGGTCTGACGGCTAACGGGCTGACGCTGAACTCGACGGGGGACGTGATGGAGCTGTCCTTTACCTCCGACTTCAGCGTGCAGAAGAGGGGGTTCAGTGTTAGCTTCCGACACGGTAGGTTCAGGATGACACCGGGGTCCAGTTCTTCAAATGCAGGTTAACTAATGCAGCCTAACATGCTGTAAGCAGGCTGGAAAGGATCCTGTCTGTTGTCGTTGTTGAAGGCAGTTTGAGCATTGATCAGTTAATGTTAGCTCTTACTTTGAAATAAAGGCAACTTGGGTAAAGAGTTGAGACCATGATCCTCCCAGTGTGCGCTGGGGACTACAATCATAGACAAGTGTTTTTCCTGCATCCTTACAGCTGTTACCAGCTGCTTTTAGTGTTTTGACTTTAATTAACCTGCCAGTTCTCTTGTAAAATCATAATTATATCAACTTACTCATCATACTTATAAAAGAGTGAATCCTTTGCATCTAAAAATGAGGTCATTGATGGCCATTCTCCCTAAAAACTCTCAATCATGGCGCAGCTAACTGCTTTGTCCTGCAGTTGAAATCTAATATCTGTGTGTGACTTGATAAAGGTCCGTCAGGCAGAGCTGTGTGTTCTTAGCTGGTCAGCTTTTAGCATGATGTGCAGCTCTTCTGCTGCCAAAAGGAATCACTTAAAGCAGCTTCACCACAGAGACTGATGACAGAGAGTGGATCAGCATCACAGTCCGAGGTGTCGAGCCACCGAAGGAAGACTTGGTCCTGACTGCAGTGTTCGCTCTGGTGTTGTGGTGCATGTGTGTGTATGTGCCTTCATGCATGTTTGCATAGGTGTGTGTGTGTGTGTGTGTGTGTGTGTGAGTGGTGTTTTTCCATCGCACACTGGCTGTTAGTTTGTTGCTCTCGGCCAGCAGCTCCAGTCAGAGTCGTTCTGCTGGGAAAAGCTCTGAGACATGAAGTTTCAAAGAGACAAACCCTCTGATTCATCAGTGTTTGTGGATGAAGTGTAGAATAATATGAGATTATTATTAGTACTCGTGTGGTGGGTGTTTTATATGTATATTTTCTATAAGTGCCTCCCTCTTCACAGTCAAACTCATCAAACAATGTTTATTCCGAAGTAAACTTGATAAACCTTCCTCTTGTGTTAGGGTCGGCACCGACCCGTTTTTAGGTTTTAAATGTATAAAAGTACCACATAAATGTGTTTATTGCATCAAGGCTTTTTGACTTTGTCAGGAACTTCTATTAAAACAAAATAAAATTTAAAAAATCAATTTCACTAAATGATAAAATGCTCTGGTGAAAATTATGACCTTTGTGTTGTTAGGGTCGGTTTCGACCCAGTTATAATATAAGATTATAAAACAATGATTAGTGCCAAAACTGAAATCATAAACACTATCAGCCAACAGCCCAAAGCCAGCTGCTCTCCCAACCACTTGAGCTTTAGTTAGGGGCTTCTCTCTTTACCTGTTTGTCTCCTTCCCTGAACAAACAAAACAAACAAAGACGGACATGTCCAGACATGTAAGGCCAATGTGGAATGACATTGATGAGGAATACCTGGATGCTTATATTGGTGTTCTTCTTCTTGCTGGAGTGTACAGATCCAGCAACGAGGCCACTGATAGTCTCTGGGACGCGTCGACAGGCAGGAATATTTTCCGGGCAACAATGTCACTTCAGACCTTTCGAATGATATCAAGAGTCCTCAGATTTGACAACAGAGATACGAGAGCAAAATCTGACAAGCTTGCTCCCGTCAGGGATGTCTGGGAGAGATGGGTGCAGCTCCTTCCACTGGTGTTCAACCCGAGGCCAGAGGTGACAGTAGATGAACGTTTGGTCCCTCTCTGTGGAAAATGCCCCTTTTTTTGCCTTTTTCTTGAAGTAAACATATATGGGTCAAAATTGACCCGTAACACCATAGATATTACTATAGTTAATAATATTAAAATAGATAAATAAATAAAACAAATTTATTTAAGAGATGTGTTCTAATACCCCTCATTAATAGGTAACATAACAACCTTTTATTTATTTATATAATTCTCTAGAGGTTCATTTTACCATTTTTTAAAAATGAAAACGAGGGGTATGCTGTCAAAAGAAAGGCCCAGGGGGCCGCACCAAAAATATTAAAACCAATCTTTTCATGGATAAGGAAGCCTAACAAGGTAACCGAGAGGTAAGAAACAAATTGGATGATAAATAATTGTTTTTAGGGTATTTTACGGCTGATTTAAGACACGGGTCAAAACCGACCCGTTAACATTAGAGATAGCAACAGAAAGCTAACACAAGAGGAAGGTTAAACAGAAATGAAAAGTCTCTCTGATTGAAAATGAATTAGAAATTAATTATTAATTAGTTGAAATGAAGACGGAGGAAACATTTTCGGTTACTTATGTCCATTTGCTTCCTTTACTTGTTTCCTTATTCTTTATTCATTCCTTTCTCTCAACTCTTTTATTCCTTTCCTTCGATGCTTTCCTTTCTTCCTTCCTGTTTTTGTTTCATTCACTCTTCTTCATTCCTTTGTTGCTTCTTTCTTACATTTCTGCCTTCATCACTTCATCATTTATTTGCCCAAACTTCCTCAATCGTCTTCTAACTTTTTCCTTTCCTTGTTTTTTGCTCACACTCGATTCCTTCCTTCCTTCCTTCCTTCCTTCCTTCCTTCCTCCATGTACCTTCTTTATCTTTCTTCTTCTTCTACTCTTCCTCTTGCCTTCTGTCCTTTCTTCTCTTCTTCCACCTCTCCTCTCTAGTTGCCGTGGCGCTGAGGAACCAGAAGGTCAGAATATCTAACGGTAATGGCCAGGTCACCGAGGTCGCCAACTCCGTTTCCATAGCGACGCTCAGTCACCTGACCCTGTGCTTCGAGGTGGAACGCAGCAGCCAGAAACAGGTACACAACACACAGGGCTTCAGGTCGGCGATGAAGCTACAGAATACGTGTTTGAGTTATTTAAAGTATTTCTCTGAAAACGTCTTTTCTAATCAGCTGCTTACTATGAGGGATGGGGTCCTGCACGAAAACACTATTTTCTGCCAGTTTTTGTTATTTCAGATTAAAGACTTCTGTAATTCTTGTTTTTCTTCTTTTTTGATACTAAATGTAAAAAAATAGAACAAAGACAAATTTCAGATCGGGCTCAGGGGAAACACCCTCGTCATCGCAGGCTAACATGTGTTAGCCCATCAGGCTACGCCCCTGTCCTACTTCCCAGCGTTCAGTTAACTTCCTGTACCGACACATCCAGACCGCCTGCCTCTGACTGCTGCGTGTTTCTCATGCTATAGACATAAATAATGTTTCTGTTTTTACAGTCCACTTGAGTTATTTTGCCTTAAACTCAGTAAGCGTTCTCTCGGATCCTGAACAGAAAGAGTGGATCTTCACCTACTATGACAGCAGCAGCAACGTGGCTCTGAGTTTGGGCTCCGATCAGAGAGGCATGAAGATGATCGTCGACGGAGTGACCTGCTCGATCGAGTCCATCATCTCCTCCGCTGACTTCACTTCCTCCATGAAGCCTTTCTGTGCGCTCTGGACGTCATCAAACGGCCGGGTGGGAATCTATTTCAATGGAAACTACTTGGCCAAGACCTGCCCCACATCTAGTGGGCACTCTGTGCCAGGTGGTGGACTGTTCCGGTTGGGAGGTGAGCTGGAGTTTGGAGTTTGACCATTGAATGTTTTAATGAATGATCTCAGACACGTGTGGTCAGTTTAGGTCGAAGAATGTTTAGGTTACTCGTTGATTTTCATTTTGCTGCGATGGTTGTGTAACGTGTGTTCAGGGCAGCAGAGCTTCAACGGGAACATCTATAACCTCCGGCTGTGGGATTACGCCATGACAGAGCAGCAGCTCAGCGCGCTAAGCTGTGACGCAGTGGGGAACGTCATCGACTGGGACAACAGCCACTGGACCATCCCGTCCACGATGGCCCAGACCGACGCCACGCTCAGCTGCAGTGAGTACAGGAAATCCTCCCAGTCTGACCTCATTGGATTCATAATCTGATGGGCAGACCTGAACATACTGTACATCAAGCGTAGATGAAGCATAAACACAAAACTAAGTCCATGTTGTAGAGGTTTAACCGACACTACACACCAGACCTCTGGAGCTTATTCTTTATTTCTGCGTCAGGTAGGAACAGAACATTTTGTGATTCTTCTCCTTCATTTCCTCACAAACACTATACTAAAAATATAAAAGAATAAAAGTACACATTTCTTAAAGTTTGAATGCTCCAGACTGTTCAGTCATGCACCACACCACCAGAGAGGACCGGGGCACATTTGTTGCTTGTCACAGGAAATGTCCAAAGTGCTTTGTTATGTGTCCTAATGATTCATTGTGCAATACCAACAGTGTTCTTATAGTGTTCTTTAAATCTAACATCAGGAACAGAAAGCCTTTTTTATTTCTGATATTTAGCAGTAAATGATGTCAGTTAATCAGGTCATAGCAAATATAATCAGTAAAAACATTAGACACAGTTCCTGTAAAATTGTTGGTACTGAGATGTCGCCTGAGATATTATGTAAAATACCAAACACACACACACACTGTATTGTACCATGCAGGAACTTAAAGCAATAAATGTTTCAGTCTGTTAGCTATCACGATGGAAAATTACAACCAGACTTCAGCCAAATTCTGGTAAATTTTGACTCTGCGGCTGGTAAGGTAATTGACTCCAGCAACCAGTTTGGCTGCTGACCAACCAACTCTCTGATTCCTGATCTGTTCCAAGGACCCAGTTTACTGATAAAATACACACACACACACACACACACACACACACACACACACACACACACACACTCTCATGCAGACACACACACACACACACACACACACACTTACTACTGTATCATCTGAAAAGGAAATAAGATCAAATCACATGCAATTATATTGCTTATTTATTGCAAGTTTTTTTTACAGTTTTTATTAGTACATAACCATAGAAAATCCATAATACACACATACAAGCACACACACACACACACACACACACACACACACACACTGGTACGAATGGCCACAGACTCTCTTGACATACTTAAAAACCTGAAACCAAGTTTACATAATCAACCTTTTTCTCACCGTATTGAAGTATTAACCATGAAAGAAAGTGAAAGAGTACACTGTGTGTGTGTGTGTGTGTGTGTGTGTGTGTGTGTGTGTGTGTGTCCACAGAGTAGTACTGTGCCTCTTATTTAAAACGCTGTAAATGAGTGTGTAGCCACAGGAGGTTAGCCACAGTGGTTTCTGTCAAATTCCTGCCAATGTTATACCCACTGGAGAAGGGGGGTGTGTGTGTGTGTGTGTGTGTGTGTGTGTGTGTGTGTGTGTGTGTGTGTGTGTGTATGCCTTGGAGACCTGCAGTGGTTTTCAAGAAATGCATGATTCTGCATGAAGTTTCCTGACTCTCTTGTATGCATGCACACACACGCACACACACACACACACACACACGCGCACACACACACACACACACACACACACACACACACACACACACAGTCTGGGAGATCTACCTGAGATCACACTGTAAACCAGCGTACGAATGAATTCTTTGAAGTCGGCCTGTTTTTCACTGAAACACAATAAAAGTTTGATAAGCCGACGTTAAAAACACGACGT
The DNA here is from genome assembly GCF_043641665.1 of Enoplosus armatus. Taxonomy (NCBI): domain Eukaryota; kingdom Metazoa; phylum Chordata; class Actinopteri; order Centrarchiformes; family Enoplosidae; genus Enoplosus; species Enoplosus armatus. The sequence continues at coordinate 1,056,619 of NC_092198.1, read as the reverse complement.
GAGTATTAACAAGACAAAAGAAACTGACCTGAGCATCTTTAATAGAAGCTCTGACTAATAATAATGACATAATGATCATGCTGGTGATGATGTGCTGACACACACGAATAAATAAATCCATCATCATTTGTATCTTCTCAGTTTGTACGTTGATGTGTTTCTGAGGGATCTGTCTAATTCCTGGACCCTCAGAGACTTTTATCTTGTGCGTTCACCTTCAGCCTGTTATTACACGACTGATTAATGACTGATTAATGACTGATTAATGGTTTCTTACGTTCTGCCTGTTATTAATGAACTGTGTCGTCGACAGTTTGACCTTGTCTTGTTGTAATTTGTTGTTGCTGTTTTTGTCGTTGTGTGTAATTAACCTGCCCCCCATTTTGCAGCCACTATTAACTGATCGCCTCGTTGACTAATTGATCAGTGTGATATCTCTAAAGACTGTGTTGTATTTTCCTGAAGAAACAATCCGCCCACGTTTTTTATTAACTGATGCTGTTTTGACTGATGTCCACTAATCTGTGCTTCTCTTCACAGTCTGCTTCCCTCATTGCATTCACTTTACTACTGCTGCGCCAACTAGTGGTGAGTGCTGCTAACACCCTGCTAATGCCAACGTCAGTGTGTGTGTGTGTGTGAGTGTGAGTGTGTGTCCTGGAGGTATGTATACATTTGCTTGCGCTAACAGAGCTTTGATGCATGGATGAGATGGATGTGCAACGGTCCCTTTAACAAATGTCCACTTTTCGGTGCATTTGTGTCTAAGTAATGATGTTAAAATGTCTGTCATCATTTCTAAGATTGTTTTGTACCTATTTTAGCCTTTGAAGCCTGTGTACACTGATGTTAGTCCCACTAGACAGGCCTCTCAGGTGACTTAAACACGCCGTGGTGGCCTAACGGAGGTCCTCGGCTCGGGAACAACCCTGGTTCTAATCGTATTCTGTGGTTCAGATGGTCTGATGCACATCGAGCTCCTCTCATTGCTGCTCATTGTGTGCTGTGTCAGTCACAGTGTGGTCCTGGTGCCCTCGCTCTGTCCACGTGGAGGACTCCAGCGCACCACCAACAAACTGTCAGTCACAAGAAGTCTTCCTGTCAAGGTGCTGCAGGCCGTCCTCGAACCAGTTGTGTTCAGATTCGTCTGATTCTCTTTGGTTTATATTTATAAAATCTCACAAGATTGACTTCAAAGAGCTATTTTCTATTTATTGAAGTGACGATCAGATTCTTTCTTACATTGCTGATGAAAGATATAAAAGGTTTGAGTTATAAAAGAGTTTTCAGCAGGTTTTGATACGAGAAACAACAAAATCAAATATCGCAGAGTGTGTAACCAGCAGCATGTTGTGTTCAAGGTCTGCAGCTTCATCAAAGAGGCTGAAGCTTCACACGTGCAACACACACTCACACTCCTCTGTTACGGCAGTTCAAAGGGCCGGACGTCGGCCTTGATCTGGTCTCGGTGATCTGGACGCAGACGAGTAAAAGCTTTCATTCCTGGTGATTTAAGATCACCTGTGATGCTATAAATAAAACGTAACGTGAAACATATCGAGTGCTTTGGTCTGCAGCTCTTCTCCAGAACAAACTGGCAACCCAGAGGTTGTTGTTAA